>NW_027189819.1:32500-67500 GCF_040958095.1 Procambarus clarkii | reverse complement strand
TCACCTAGTTGTGTCTGCAGGATCGAGCATTGACTCTTGGATCCCGCCTTTCAAGCATCGGTTGTTTACAGCAATGACTCCTGTCCCATTTCCCTATCATACCTGGTTTTAAAATTATGAATAGTATTTGCTTCCACAACCTGTTCCTGAAGTGCATTCCATTTCCCCACTACTCTCACGCTAAAAGAAAACTTCCTAACATCTCTGTGACTCATCTGAGTTTCAAGCTTCCATCCATGTCCTCTCGTGCTGTTACTATTCCGTGTGAACATTTCGTCTATGTCCACTCTGTCAATTCCTCTAAGTATCTTATACGTTCCTATCATGTCCCCCCTCTCCCTTCTTCTTTCTAGTGTCGTAAGGCACAGTTCCCTCAGGCGCTCTTCATACCCCATCCCTCGTAGCTCTGGGACGAGTCTCGTTGCAAACCTCTGAACCTTTTCCAGTTTCATTATATGCTTCTTCAGATGGGGACTCCATGATGAGGCGGCATACTCTAAGACTGGCCTTACGTAGGCAGTGTAAAGCGCCCTAAATGCCTCCTTACTTGTGTGTGTGTGTGTGTGTGTGTGTGTGTGTGTGTGTGTGTGTGTGTGTGTGTACTCACCTAGTTGTACTCACCTAGTTGTGTCTGCAGGATCGAGCATTGACTGTTGGATCCCACCTTTCGAGCATCGGTTGTTTACAGCAATGACTCCTGTCCCATTTCCCTATCATACCTGGTTTTAAAATTATGAATAGTATTTGCTTCCACAACCTGTTCCTGAAGTGCATTCCATTTCCCCACTACTCTCACGCTAAAAGAAAACTTCCTAACATCTCTGTGGCTCATCTGAGTTTCAAGCTTCCATCCATGTCCTCTCGTTCTGTTACTATTCCGTGTGAACATTTCGTCTATGTCCACTCTGTCAATTCCTCTGAGTATCTTATAAGTTCCTATCATGTCCCCCCTCTCCCTTCTTCTTTCTAGTGTCGTAAGGCACAGTTCCCTCAGGCGCTCTTCATACCCCATCCCTCGTAGCTCTGGGACGAGTCTCGTTGCAAACCTCTGAACATTTTCCAGTTTCATTATATGCTTCTTCAGATGGGGACTCCATGATGAGGCGGCATACTCTAAGACTGGCCTTACGTAGGCAGTGTAAAGCGCCCTAAATGCCTCCTTACTTGTGTGTGTGTGTGTGTGTGTGTGTGTGTGTGTGTGTGTGTGTGTGTGTGTGTGTGTGTGTGTGTGTGTGTGTGTGTGTGTGTGTGTGTGTGTGTGTGTACTCACCTAGTTGTACTCACCTAGTTGTGTCTGCAGGATCGAGCATTGACTCTTGGATCCCGCCTTTCGAGCATCGGTTGTTTACAGCAATGACTCCTGTCCCATTTCCCTATCATACCTGGTTTTAAAATTATGAATAGTATTTGCTTCCACAACCTGTTCCTGAAGTGCATTCCATTTCCCCACTACTCTCACGCTAAAAGAAAACTTCCTAACATCTCTGTGACTCATCTGAGTTTCAAGCTTCCATCCATGTCCTCTCGTTTTGTTACTATTCCGTGTGAACATTTCGTCTATGTCCACTCTGTCAATTCCTCTGAGTATCTTATACGTTCCTATCATGTCCCCCCTCTCCCTTCTTCTTTCTAGTGTCGTAAGGCACAGTTCCCTCAGGCGCTCTTCATACCCCATCCCTCGTAGCTCTGGGACGAGTCTCGTTGCATACCTCTGAACCTTTTCCAGTTTCATTATATGCTTCTTCAGATGGGGACTCCATGATGAGGCGGCATACTCTAAGACTGGCCTTACGTAGGCAGTGTAAAGCGCCCTAAATGCCTCCTTACTTGTGTGTGTGTGTGTGTGTGTGTGGGTGTGTGTGTGTGTGTGTGTGTGTGTGTGTGTGTGTGTGTGTGTGTGTGTGTGTGTGTGTGTGTGTGTGTGTGTGTGTGTGCGTGTGTGTGTGTGTGTGTGTGTACTCACCTAGTTGTACTCACCTAGTTGTGTCTGCAGGATCGAGCATTGACTCTTGGATCCCGCCTTTTGAGCATCGGTTGTTTACAGCAATGACTCCTGTCCCATTTCCCTATCATACCTGGTTTTAAAATTATGAATAGTATTTGCTTCCACAACCTGTTCCTGAAGTGCATTCCATTTCCCCACTACTCTCACGCTAAAAGAAAACTTCCTAACATCTCTGTGACTCATCTGAGTTTCAAGCTTCCATCCATGTCCTCTCGTTCTGTTACTATTCCGTGTGAACATTTCGTCTATGTCCACTCTGTCAATTACTCCGAGTATCTTATACGTTCCTATCATGTCCCCCCTCTCCCTTCTTCTTTCTAGTGTCGTAAGGCACAGTTCCCTCAGGCGCTCTTCATACCCCATCCCTCGTAGCTCTGGGACGAGTCTCGTTGCATACCTCTGAACCTTTTCCAATTTCATTATATGCTTCTTCAGATGGGGACTCCATGATGAGGCGGCATACTCTAAGACTGGCCTTACGTAGGCAGTGTAAAGGCGCCCTAAATGCCTCCTTACTTGTGTGTGTGTGTGTGTGTGTGTGTGTGTGTGTGTGTGTGTGTGTGTGTGTGTGTGTGTGTGTGTGTGTGTGTGTGTGTGTGTGTGTGTATGTGTGTGTGTGTGTGTGTGTGTGTGTGTGTGTGTGTGTGTGTGTGTGTGTGTGTGTGTGTGTGTGTGTGTGTGTGTGTGTGTGTGTGTGTACTCACCTAGTTGTACTCACCTAGTTGTGTCTGCAGGATCGAGCATTGACTCTTGGATCCCGCCTTTCGAGCATCGGTTGTTTACAGCAATGACTCCTGTCCCATTTCCCTATCATACCTGGTTTTAAAATTATGAATAGTATTTGCTTCCACAACCTGTTCCTGAAGTGCATTCCATTTCCCCACTACTCTCACGCTAAAAGAAAACTTCCTAACATCTCTGTGACTCATCTGAGTTTCAAGCTTCCATCCATGTCCTCTCGTTCTGTTACTATTCCGTGTGAACATTTCGTCTATGTCCACTCTGTCAATTCCTCTGAGTATCTTATACGTTCCTATCATGTCCCCCCTCTCCCTTCTTCTTTCTAGTGTCGTGAGGCACAGTTCCCTCAGGCGCTCTTCATACCCCATCCCTCGTAGCTCTGGGACGAGTCTCGTTGCAAACCTCTGAACCTTTTCCAGTTTCATTATATGCTTCTTCAGATGGGGACTCCATGATGAGGCGGCATACTCTAAGACTGGCCTTACGTAGGCAGTGCAAAGCGCCCTAAATGCCTCCTTACTTGTGTGTGTGTGTGTGTGTGTGTGTGTGTGTGTGTGTGTGTGTGTGTGTGTGTGTGTGTGTGTGTGTGTGTGTGTGTGTGTGTGTGTGTGTACTCACCTAGTTGTACTCACCTAGTTGTGTCTGCAGGATCGAGCATTGACTCTTGGATCCCGCCTTTCGAGCATCGGTTGTTTACAGCAATGACTCCTGTCCCATTTCCCTATCATACCTGGTTTTAAAATTATGAATAGTATTTGCTTCCACAACCTGTTCCTGAAGTGCATTCCATTTCCCCACTACTCTCACGCTAAAAGAAAACTTCCTAACATCTCTGTGACTCATCTGAGTTTCAAGCTTCCATCCATGTCCTCTCGTTCTGTTACTATTCCGTGTGAACATTTCGTCTATGTCCACTCTGTCAATTCCTCTGAGTATCTTATACGTTCCTATCATGTCTCCCCTCTCCCTTCTTCTTTCTAGTGTCGTAAGGCACAGTTCCCTCAGGCGCTCTTCATACCCCATCCCTCGTAGCTCTGGGACGAGTCTCGTTGCAAACCTCTGAACCTTTTCCAGTTTCATTATATGCTTCTTCAGATGGGGACTCCATGATGAGGCGGCATACTCTAAGACTGGCCTTACGTAGGCAGTGTAAAGCGCCCTAAATGCCTCCTTACTTGTGTGTGTGTGTGTGTGTGTGTGTGTGTGTGTGTGTGTGTACTCACCTAGTTGTGTCTGCAGGATCGAGCATTGACTCTTGGATCCCGCCTTTCGAGCATCGGTTGTTTACAGCAATGACTCCTGTCCCATTTTCCTATCATACCTGGTTTTAAAATTATGAATAGTATTTGCTTCCACAACCTGTTCCTGAAGTGCTTTCCATTTCCCCACTACTCTCACGCTAAAAGAAAACTTCCTAACATCTCTGTGACTCATCTGAGTTTCAAGTTTCCATCCATGTCCTCTCGTTCTGTTACTATTCCGTGTGAACATTTCGTCTATGTCCACTCTGTCAATTCCTCTGAGTATCTTATACGTTCCTATCATGTCCCCCCTCTCCCTTCTTCTTTCTAGTGTCGTTAGGCACAGTTCCCTCAGGCGCTCTTCATACCCCATCCCTCGTAGCTCTGGGACGAGTCTCGTTGCAAACCTCTGAACCTTTTCCAGTTTCATTATATGCTTCTTCAGATGGGGACTCCATGATGAGGCGGCATACTCTAAGACTGGCCTTACGTAGGCAGTGTAAAGCGCCCTAAATGCCTCCTTACTTGTGTGTGTGTGTGTGTGTGTGTGTGTGTGTGTGTGTGTGTGTGTGTGTGTGTGTGTGTGTGTGTGTGTGTGTGTGTGTGTGTGTGTGTGTGTGTGTGTGTGTACTCAACTAGTTGTACTCACCTAGTTGTGTCTGCAGGATCGAGCATTGACTCTTGGATCCCGCCTTTCGAGCATCGGTTGTTTACAGCAATGACTCCTGTCCCATTTCCCTATCATACCTGGTTTTAAAATTATGAATAGTATTTGCTTCCACAACCTGTTCCTGAAGTGCATTCCATTTCCCCACTACTCTCACGCTAAAAGAAAACTTCCTAACATCTCTGTGACTCATCTGAGTTTCAAGCTTCCATCCATGTCCTCTCGTTCTGTTACTATTCCGTGTGAACATTTCGTCTATGTCCACTCTGTCAATTCCTCTGAGTATCTTATACGTTCCTATCATGTCCCCCCTCTCCCTTCTTCTTTCTAGTGTCGTAAGGCACAGTTCCCTCAGGCGCTCTTCACACCCCTTCCCTCGTAGCTCTGGGACGAGTCTCGTTGCATACCTCTGAACCTTTTCCAGTTTCATTATATGCTTCTTCAGATGGGGACTCCATGATGAGGCGGCATACTCTAAGACTGGCCTTACGTAGGCAGTGTAAAGCGCCCTAAATGCCTCCTTACTTGTGTGTGTGTGTGTGTGTGTGTGTGTGTGTGTGTGTGTGTGTGTGTGTGTGTGTGTGTGTACTCACCTAGTTGTACTCACCTAGTTGTGTCTGCAGGATCGAGCATTGACTCTTGGATCCCGCCTTTTGAGCATCGGTTGTTTACAGCAATGACTCCTGTCCCATTTCCCTATCATACCTGGTTTTAAAATTATGAATAGTATTTGCTTCCACAACCTGTTCCTGAAGTGCATTCCATTTCCCCACTACTCTCACGCTATAAGAAAACTTCCTAACATCTCTGTGACTCATCTGAGTTTCAAGCTTCCATCCATGTCCTCTCGTTCTGTTACTATTCCGTGTGAACATTTCGTCTATGTCCTCTCTGTCAATTCCTCTGAGTATCTTATACGTTCCTATCATGTCCCCCCTCTCCCTTCTTCTTTCTAGTGTCGTAAGGCACAGTTCCCTCAGGCGCTCTTCATGCCCCATCCCTCGTAGCTCTGGGACGAGTCTCGTTGCAAACCTCTGAACCTTTTCCAGTTTCATTATATGCTTCTTCAGATGGGGACTCCATGATGAGGCGGCATACTCTAAGACTGGCCTTACGTAGGCAGTGTAAAGCGCCCTAAATGCCTCCTTACTTGTGTGTGTGTGTGTGTGTGTGTGTGTGTGTGTGTGTGTGTGTGTGTGTGTGTGTGTGTACTCACCTAGTTGTACTCACCTAGTTGTGTCTGCAGGATCGAGCATTGACTCTTGGATCCCGCCTTTTGAGCATCGGTTGTTTACAGCAATGACTCCTGTCCCAATTCCCTATCATACCTGGTTTTAAAATTATGAATAGTATTTGCTTCCACAACCTGTTCCTGAAGTGCATTCCATTTCCCCACTACTCTCACGCTAAAAGAAAACTTCCTAACATCTCTGTGACTCATCTGAGTTTCAAGCTTCCATCCATGTCCTCTCGTTCTGTTACTATTCCGTGTGAACATTTCGTCTACGTCCACTCTGTCAATTCCTCTGAGTATCTTATACGTTCCTATCATGTCCCCCCTCTCCCTTCTTCTTTCTAGTGTCGTAAGGCACAGTTCCCTCAGGCGCTCTTCATACCCCATCCCTCGTAGCTCTGGGACGAGTCTCGTTGCAAACCTCTGAACCTTTTCCAGTTTCATTATATGCTTCTTCAGATGGGGACTCCATGATGAGGCGGCATACTCTAAGATTGGCCTTACGTAGGCAGTGTAAAGCGCCCTAAATGCCTCCTTACTTGTGTGTGTGTGTGTGTGTGTGTGTGTGTGTGTGTGTGTGTGTGTGTGTGTGTGTGTGTGTGTGTGTGTGTGTGTGTGTGTGTGTGTGTGTACTCACCTAGTTGTACTCACCTAGTTGTGTCTGCAGGATCGAGCATTGACTCTTGGATCCCGCCTTTCGAGCATCGGTTGTTTACAGCAATGACTCCTGTCCCATTTCCCTATCATACCTGGTTTTAAAATTATGAATAGTATTTGCTTCCACAACCTGTTCCTGAAGTGCATTCCATTTCCCCACTACTCTCACGCTAAAAGAAAACTTCCTAACATCTCTGTGACTCATCTGAATTTCAAGCTTCCATCCATGTCCTCTCGTTCTGTTACTATTCCGTGTGAACATTTCGTCTATGTCCACTCTGTCAATTCCTCTGAGTATCTTATACGTTCCTATCATGTCCCCCCTCTCCCTTCTTCTTTCTAGTGTCGTAAGGCACAGTTCCCTCAGGCGCTCTTCATACCCCATCCCTCGTAGCTCTGGGACGAGTTTCGTTGCAAACCTCTGAACCTTTTCCAGTTTCATTATATGCTTCTTCAGATGGGGACTCCATGATGAGGCGGCATACTCTAAGACTGGCCTTACGTAGGCAGTGTAAAGCGCCCTAAATGCCTCCTTACTTGTGTGTGTGTGTGTGTGTGTGTGTGTGTGTGTGTGTGTGTGTGTGTGTGTGTGTGTGTGTGTGTGTGTGTGTGTGTGTGTGTGTGTGTACTCACCTAGTTGTACTAACCTAGTTGTGTCTGCAGGATCGAGCATTGACTCTTGGATCCCGCCTTTCGAGCATCGGTTGTTTACAGCAATGACTTCTGTCCCATTTCCCTATCATACCTGGTTTTAAAATTATGAATAGTATTTGCTTCCACAACCTGTTCCTGAAGTGCATTCCATTTCCCCACTACTCTCACGCTAAAAGAAAACTTCCTAACATCTCTGTGACTCATCTGAGTTTCAAGCTTCCATCCATGTCCTCTCGTTCTGTAACTTTTCCGTGTGAACATTTCGTCTATGTCCACTCTGTCAATTCCTCTGAGTATCTTATACGTTCCAATCATGTCCCCCCTCTCCCTTCTTCTTTCTAGTGTCGTAAGGCACAGTTCCCTCAGGCGCTCTTCATACACCATCCCTCGTAGCTCTGGGACGAGTCTCGTTGCAAACCTCTGAACCTTTTCCAGTTTCATTATATGCTTCTTCAGATGGGGACTCCATGATGAGGCGGCATACTCTAAGACTGGCCTTACGTAGGCAGTGTAAAGCGCCCTAAATGCCTCCTTACTTGTGTGTGTGTGTGTGTGTGTGTGTGTGTGTGTGTGTGTGTGTGTGTGTGTGTGTGTGTGTGTGTGTGTGTGTGTGTGTACTCACCTAGTTGTACTCACCTAGTTGTGTCTGCAGGATCGAGCATTGACTCTTGGATCCCGCCTTTTGAGCATCGGTTGTTTACAGCAATGACTCCTGTCCCATTTCCCTATCATACCTGGTTTTAAAATTATGAATAGTATTTGCTTCCACAACCTGTTCCTGAAGTGCATTCCATTTCCCCACTACTCTCACGCTAAAAGAAAACTTCCTAACATCTCTGTGACTCATCTGAGTTTCAAGCTTCCATCCATGTCCTCTCGTTCTGTTACTATTCCGTGTGAACATTTCGTCTATGTCCTCTCTGTCAATTCCTCTGAGTATCTTATACGTTCCTATCATGTCCCCCCTCTCCCTTCTTCTTTCTAGTGCCGTAAGGCACAGTTCCCTCAGGCGCTCTTCATGCCCCATCCCTCGTAGCTCTGGGACGAGTCTCGTTGCAAACCTCTGAACCTTTTCCAGTTTCATTATATGCTTCTTCAGATGGGGACTCCATGATGAGGCGGCATACTCTAAGACTGGCCTTACGTAGGCAGTGTAAAGCGCCCTAAATGCCTCCTTACTTGTGTGTGTGTGTGTGTGTGTGTGTGTGTGTGTGTGTGTGTGTGTGTGTGTGTGTGTGTGTGTGTGTGTGTGTGTGTGTGTGTGTGTGTGTGTACTCACCTAGTTGTACTCACCTAGTTGTGTCTGCAGGATCGAGCATTGACTCTTGGATCCCGCCTTTTGAGCATCGGTTGTTTACAGCAATGACTCCTGTCCCAATTCCCTATCATACCTGGTTTTAAAATTATGAATAGTATTTGCTTCCACAACCTGTTCCTGAAGTGCATTCCATTTCCCCACTACTCTCACGCTAAAAGAAAACTTCCTAACATCTCTGTGACTCATCTGAGTTTCAAGCTTCCATCCATGTCCTCTCGTTCTGTTACTATTCCGTGTGAACATTTCGTCTACGTCCACTCTGTCAATTCCTCTGAGTATCTTATACGTTCCTATCATGTCCCCCCTCTCCCTTCTTCTTTCTAGTGTCGTAAGGCACAGTTCCCTCAGGCGCTCTTCATACCCCATCCCTCGTAGCTCTGGGACGAGTCTCGTTGCAAACCTCTGAACCTTTTCCAGTTTCATTATATGCTTCTTCAGATGGGGACTCCATGATGAGGCGGCATACTCTAAGATTGGCCTTACGTAGGCAGTGTAAAGCGCCCTAAATGCCTCCTTACTTGTGTGTGTGTGTGTGTGTGTGTGTGTGTGTGTGTGTGTGTGTGTGTGTGTGTGTGTGTGTGTGTGTGTACTCACCTAGTTGTACTAACCTAGTTGTGTCTGCAGGATCGAGCATTGACTCTTGGATCCCGCCTTTCGAGCATCGGTTGTTTACAGCAATGACTTCTGTCCCATTTCCCTATCATACCTGGTTTTAAAATTATGAATAGTATTTGCTTCCACAACCTGTTCCTGAAGTGCATTCCATTTCCCCACTACTCTCACGCTAAAAGAAAACTTCCTAACATCTCTGTGACTCATCTGAGTTTCAAGCTTCCATCCATGTCCTCTCGTTCTGTAACTTTTCCGTGTGAACATTTCGTCTATGTCCACTCTGTCAATTCCTCTGAGTATCTTATACGTTCCAATCATGTCCCCCCTCTCCCTTCTTCTTTCTAGTGTCGTAAGGCACAGTTCCCTCAGGCGCTCTTCATACACCATCCCTCGTAGCTCTGGGACGAGTCTCGTTGCAAACCTCTGAACCTTTTCCAGTTTCATTATATGCTTCTTCAGATGGGGACTCCATGATGAGGCGGCATACTCTAAGACTGGCCTTACGTAGGCAGTGTAAAGCGCCCTAAATGCCTCCTTACTTGTGTGTGTGTGTGTGTGTGTGTGTGTGTGTGTGTGTGTGTGTGTGTGTGTGTGTGTGTGTGTGTGTGTGTGTGTGTGTGTGTGTGTGTGTACTCACCTAGTTGTACTCACCTAGTTGTGTCTGCAGGATCGAGCATTGACTCTTGGATCCCGCCTTTTGAGCATCGGTTGTTTACAGCAATGACTCCTGTCCCATTTCCCTATCATACCTGGTTTTAAAATTATGAATAGTATTTGCTTCCACAACCTGTTCCTGAAGTGCATTCCATTTCCCCACTACTCTCACGCTAAAAGAAAACTTCCTAACATCTCTGTGACTCATCTGAGTTTCAAGCTTCCATCCATGTCCTCTCGTTCTGTTACTATTCCGTGTGAACATTTCGTCTATGTCCACTCTGTCAATTCCTCTGAGTATCTTATACGTTCCTATCATGTCCCCCCTCTCCCTTCTTCTTTCTAGTGTCGTAAGGCACAGTTCCCTCAGGCGCTCTTCATACCCCATCCCTCGTAGCTCTGGGACGAGACTCGTTGCAAACCTCTGAACCTTTTCCAGTTTCATTATATGCTTCTTCAGATGGGGACTCCATGATGAGGCGGCATACTCTAAGACTGGCCTTACGTAGGCAGTGTAAAGCGCCCTAAATGCCTCCTTACTTGTGTGTGTGTGTGTGTGTGTGTGTGTGTGTGTGTGTGTGTGTGTGTGTGTGTGTGTGTGTGTGTGTGTGTGTGTGTGTGTGTGTGTGTGTGTACTCACCTAGTTGTACTCACCTAGTTGTGTCTGCAGGATCGAGCATTGACTCTTGGATCCCGCCTTTCGAGCATCGGTTGTTTACAGCAATGACTCCTGTCCCATTTCCCTATCATACCTGGTTTTAAAATTATGAATAGTATTTGCTTCCACAACCTGTTCCTGAAGTGCATTCCATTTCCCCACTACTCTCACGCTAAAAGAAAACTTCCTAACATCTCTGTGACTCATCTGAGTTTCAAGCTTCCATCCATGTCCTCTCGTTCTGTTACTATTCCGTGTGAACATTTCGTCTAAGTCCACTCTGTCAATTCCTCTGAGTATCTTATACGTTCCTATCATGTCCCCCCTCTCCCTTCTTCTTTCTAGTGTCGTAAGGCACAGTTCCCTCAGGCGCTCTTCATACCCCATCCCTCGTAGCTCTGGGACGAGTCTCGTTGCAAACCTCTGAACCTTTTCCAGTTTCATTATATGCTTCTTCAGATGGGGACTCCATGATGAGGCGGCATACTCTAAGACTGGCCTTACGTAGGCAGTGTAAAGCGCCCTAAATGCCTCCTTACTTGTGTGTGTGTGTGTGTGTGTGTGTGTGTGTGTGTGTGTGTGTGTGTGTGTGTGTGTGTGTGTGTGTGTGTGTGTGTGTGTGTGTGTACTCACCTAGTTGTACTCACCTAGTTGTGTCTGCAGGATCGAGCATTGACTCTTGGATCCCGCCTTTTGAGCATCGGTTGTTTACAGCAATGACTCCTGTCCCATTTCCCTATCATACCTGGTTTTAAAATTATGAATAGTATTTGCTTCCACAACCTGTTCCTGAAGTGCATTCCATTTCCCCACTACTCTCACGCTAAAAGAAAACTTCCTAACATCTCTGTGACTCATCTGAGTTTCAAGCTTCCATCCATGTCCTCTCGTTCTGTTACTATTCCGTGTGAACATTTCGTCTATGTCCACTCTGTCAATTCCTCTGAGTATCTTATACGTTCCTATCATGTCCCCCCTCTCCCTTCTTCTTTCTAGTGTCGTAAGGCACAGTTCCCTCAGGCGCTCTTCATACCCCATCCCTCGTAGCTCTGGGACGAGTCTCGTTGCAAACCTCTGAAACTTCCAGTTTCATTATATGCGACTTCAAATGGGGACTCCATGATGAGGCGGCATACTTTAAGACTGGCCTTACGTAGGCAGTGTAAAGCGCCCTAAATGCCTCCTTACTTGTGTGTGTGTGTGTGTGTGTGTGTGTGTGTGTGTGTGTGTGTGTGTGTGTGTGTGTGTGTGTGTGTGTGTGTGTGTGTGTGTGTGTGTGTGTGTACTCACCTAGTTGTACTCACCTAGTTGTGTCTGCAGGATCGAGCATTGACTCTTGGATCCCGCCTTTCGAGCATCGGTTGTTTACAGCAATGACTTCTGTCCCATTTCCCTATCATACCTGGTTTTAAAATTATGAATAGTATTTGCTTCCACAACCTGTTCCTGAAGTGCATTCCATTTCCCCACTACTCTCACGCTAAAAGAAAACTTCCTAACATCTCTGTGACTCATCTGAGTTTCAAGCTTCCATCCATGTCCTCTCGTTCTGTTACTATTCCGTGTGAACATTTCGTCTATGTCCACTCTGTCAATTCCTCTGAGTATCTTATACGTTCCTATCATGTCCCCCCTCTCCCTTCTTCTTTCTAGTGTCGTAAGGCACGGTTCCCTCAGGCGCTCTTCATACCCCATCCCTCGTAGCTCTGGGACGAGTCTCGTTGCAAACCTCTGAACCTTTTCCAGTTTCATTATATGCTTCTTCAGATGGGGACTCCATGATGAGGCGGCATACTCTAAGACTGGCCTTACGTAGGCAGTGTAAAGCGCCCTAAATGCCTCCTTACTTGTGTGTGTGTGTGTGTGTGTGTGTGTGTGTGTGTGTGTGTGTGTGTGTGTGTGTGTGTGTATGTGTGTGTGTGTGTGTGTGTGTGTGTGTGTGTGTGTGTGTGTGTGTGTGTGTGTGTGTGTGTGTGTGTGTGTGTGTGTGTGTATACCCACCTATATGTACTCACCTATATGTGCTTGCAGGATCGAGCATTGACTCTTGGATCCCGCCTTTCTATCTATCGGTTGTTTACAGCTATGACTCCTGTCCCATTTCCCTATTATACCTAGTTTTAAAAGTATGAATAGTATTTGCTTCCACAACCTGTTCCCCAAGTGCATTCCATTTTTCTACTACTCTCACGCTAAAAGAAAACTTCCTAACATCTCTGTGACTCATCTGAGTTTCCAGTTTCCACCCATGTCCCCTCGTTCTGTTATTATTACGTGTGAACATTTCATCTATTTCCACTTTATCAATTCCCCTGAGTATTTTATATGTCCCTATCATATCTCCTCTCTCCCTTCTTTTCTCTAGTGTCGTTAGGTTCAGTTCCTTCAGCCGCTCTTCATACCCCATCCCCCGTAGCTCTGGGACGAGTCTCGTTGCAAACCTCTGAACCTTTTCCAGTTTCATTATATGCTTCTTCAGATGGGGACTCCATGATGAGGCGGCATACTCTAATACTGGCCTTACGTAGGCAGTGTAAAGCGCCCTAAATGCCTCCTTACTTGTGTGTGTGTGTGTGTGTGTGTGTGTGTGTGTGTGTGTGTGTGTGTGTGTGTGTGTGTGTGTGTGTGTGTGTTTGTGTGTGTGTGTGTGTGTGTGTACTCACCTAGTTGTACTCACCTAGTTGTGTCTGCAGGATCGAGCATTGACTCTTGAATCCCACCTTTCGAGCATCGGTTGTTTACAGCAATGACTCCTGTCCCATTTCCCTATCATACCTGTTTTTAAAATTATGAATAGTATTTGCTTCCACAACCTGTTCCTGAAGTGCATTCCATTTCCCCACTACTCTCACGCTAAAAGAAAACTTCCTAACATCTCTGTGACTCATCTGAGTTTCAAGCTTCCATCCATGTCCTCTCGTTCTGTTACTATTCCGTGTGAACATTTCGTCTATGTCCACTCTGTCAATTCCTCTGAGTATCTTATAAGTTCCTATCATGTCCCCCCTCTCCCTTCTTCTATCTAGTGTCGTAAGGCACAGTTCCCTCAGGCGCTCTTCATACCCCATCCCTCGTAGCTCTGGGACGAGACTCGTTGCAAACCTCTGAACCTTTTCCAGTTTCATTATATGCTTCTTCAGATGGGGACTCCATGATGAGGCGGCATACTCTAAGACTGGCCTTACGAAGGCAGTGTAAAGCGCCCTAAATGCCTCCTTACTTGTGTGTGTGTGTGTGTGTGTGTGTGTGTGTGTGTGTGTGTGTGTGTGTGTGTGTGTGTGTGTGTGTGTGTGTGTGTGTGTGTGTGTGTGTGTGTGTGTGTGTGTGTACTCACCTAGTTGTACTCACCTAGTTGTGTCTGCAGGATCGAGCATTGACTCTTGGATCCCGCCTGTCGAGCATCGGTTGTTTACAGCAATGACTCCTGTCCCATTTCCCTATCATACCTGGTTTTAAAATTATGAATAGTATTTGCTTCCACAACCTGTTCCTGAAGTGCATTCCATTTCCCCACTACTCTCACGCTAAAAGAAAACTTCCTAACATCTCTGTGACTCATCTGAGTTTCAAGCTTCCATCCATGTCCTCTCGTTCTGTTACTATTCCGTGTGAACATTTCGTCTATGTCCACTCTGTCAATTCCTCTGAGTATCTTATACGTTCCTATCATGTCCCCCCTCTCCCTTCTTCTTTCTAGTGTCGTAAGGCACAGTTCCCTCAGGCGCTCTTCATACCCCATCCCTCGTAGCTCTGGGACGAGTCTCGTTGCAAACCTCTGAACCTTTTCCAGTTTCATTATATGCTTCTTCAGATGGGGACTCCATGATGAGGCGGCATACTCTAAGACTGGCCTTACGTAGGCAGTGTAAAGCGCCCTAAATGCCTCCTTACTT
The DNA here is from genome assembly GCF_040958095.1 of Procambarus clarkii. Taxonomy (NCBI): domain Eukaryota; kingdom Metazoa; phylum Arthropoda; class Malacostraca; order Decapoda; family Cambaridae; genus Procambarus; species Procambarus clarkii. The sequence continues at coordinate 53,166 of NW_027189819.1, read as the reverse complement.
GTGTGTGTGTGTGTGTGTGTGTGTGTGTGTGTGTGTGTGTGTGTGTGTGTGTGTGTGTGTGTGTGTGTGTGTGTGTGTGTGTGTGTGTGTACTCACCTAGTTGTACTCACCTAGTTGTGTCTGCAGGATCGAGCATTGACTCCTGGATCCCGCCTTTCGAGCATCGGTTGTTTACAGCAATGACTCCTGTCCCATTTCCCTATCATACCTGGTTTTAAAATTATGAATAGTATTTGCTTCCACAACCTGTTCCTGAAGTGCATTCCATTTCCCCACTACTCTCACGCTAAAAGAAAACTTCCTAACATCTCTGTGACTCATCTGAGTTTCAAGCTTCCATCCATGTCCTCTCGTTCTGTTACTATTCCGTGTGAACATTTCGTCTATGTCCACTCTGTCAATTCCTCTGAGTATCTTATACGTTCCTATCATGTCCCCCCTCTCCCTTCTTCTTTCTAGTGTCGTAAGGCACACTTCCCTCAGGCGCTCTTCATACCCCATCCCTCGTAGCTCTGGGACGAGTCTCGTTGCAAACCTCTGAACCTTTTCCAGTTTCATTATATGCGACTTCAGATGGGGACTCCATGATGAGGCGGCATACTTTAAGACTGGCCTTACGTAGGCAGTGTAAAGCGCCCTAAATGCCTCCTTACTTGTGTGTGTGTGTGTGTGTGTGTGTGTGTGTGTGTGTGTGTGTGTGTGTGTGTGTGTGTGTGTGTGTGTGTGTGTGTGTGTGTGTGTGTGTGTGTGTGTACTCACCTAGTTGTACTCACCTAGTTGTGTCTGCAGGATCGAGCATTGACTCTTGGATCCCGCCTTTCGAGCATCGGTTGTTTACAGCAATGACTTCTGTCCCATTTCCCTATCATACCTGGTTTTAAAATTATGAATAGTATTTGCTTCCACAACCTGTTCCTGAAGTGCATTCCATTTCCCCACTACTCTCACGCTAAAAGAAAACTTCCTAACATCTCTGTGACTCATCTGAGTTTCAAGCTTCCATCCATGTCCTCTCGTTCTGTTACTATTCCGTGTGAACATTTCGTCTATGTCCACTCTGTCAATTCCTCTGAGTATCTTATACGTTCCTATCATGTCCCCCCTCTCCCTTCTTCTTTCTAGTGTCGTAAGGCACAGTTCCCTCAGGCGCTCTTCATACCCCATCCCTCGTAGCTCTGGGACGAGTCTCGTTGCAAACCTCTGAACCTTTTCCAGTTTCATTATATGCTTCTTCAGATGGGGACTCCATGATGAGGCGGCATACTCTAAGACTGGCCTTACGTAGGCAGTGTAAAGCGCCCTAAATGCCTCCTTACTTGTGTGTGTGTGTGTGTGTGTGTGTGTGTGTGTGTGTGTGTGTGTGTGTGTGTGTGTGTATGTGTGTGTGTGTGTGTGTGTGTGTGTGTGTGTGTGTGTGTGTGTGTGTGTGTGTGTGTGTGTGTGTGTGTGTGTGTGTGTGTATACCCACCTATATGTACTCACCTATATGTGCTTGCAGGATCGAGCATTGACTCTTGGATCCCACCTTTCTATCTATCGGTTGTTTACAGCAATGACTCCTGTCCCATTTCCCTATTATACCTAGTTTTAAAAGTATGAATAGTATTTGCTTCCACAACCTGTTCCCCAAGTGCATTCCATTTTTCTACTACTGTCACGCTAAAAGAAAACTTCCTAACATCTCTGTGACTCATCTGAGTTTCCAGTTTCCACCCATGTCCCCTCGTTCTGTTATTATTACGTGTGAACATTTCATCTATTTCCACTTTATCAATTCCCCTGAGTATTTTATATGTCCCTATCATATCTCCTCTCTCCCTTCTTTTCTCTAGTGTCGTTAAGTTCAGTTCCTTCAGCCGCTCTTCATACCCCATCCCTCGTAGCTCTGGGACGAGTCTCGTTGCAAACCTCTGAACCTTTTCCAGTTTCATTATATGCTTCTTCAGATGGGGACTCCATGATGAGGCGGCATACTCTAAGACTGGCCTTACGTAGGCAGTGTAAAGCGCCCTAAATGCCTCCTTACTTGTGTGTGTGTGTGTGTGTGTGTGTGTGTGTGTGTGTGTGTGTGTGTGTGTGTGTGTGTGTGTGTGTGTGTGTGTGTTTGTGTGTGTGTGTGTGTGTGTGTACTCACCTAGTTGTACTCACCAAGTTGTGTCTGCAGGATCGAGCATTGACTCTTGGATCCCACCTTTCGAGCATCGGTTGTTTACAGCAATGACTCCTGTCCCATTTCCCTATCATACCTGTTTTTAAAATTATGAATAGTATTTGCTTCCACAACCTGTTCCTGAAGTGCATTCCATTTCCCCACTACTCTCACGCTAAAAGAAAACTTCCTAACATCTCTGTGACTCATCTGAGTTTCAAGCTTCCATCCATGTCCTCTCGTTCTGTTACTATTCCGTGTGAACATTTCGTCTATGTCCACTCTGTCAATTCCTCTGAGTATCTTATAAGTTCCTATCATGTCCCCCCTCTCCCTTCTTCTTTCTAGTGTCGAAAGGCACAGTTCCCTCAGGCGCTCTTCATACCCCATCCCTCGTAGCTCTGGGACGAGTCTCGTTGCAAACCTCTGAACCTTTTCCAGTTTCATTATATGCTTCTTCAGATGGGGACTCCATGATGAGGCGGCATACTCTAAGACTGGCCTTACGTAGGCAGTGTAAAGCGCCCTAAATGCCTCCTTACTTGTGTGTGTGTGTGTGTGTGTGTGTGTGTGTGTGTGTGTGTGTGTGTGTGTGTGTGTGTGTACTCACCTAGTTGTACTCACCTAGTTGTGTCTGCAGGATCGAGCATTGACTCTTGGATCCCACCTTTCGAGCATCGGTTGTTTACAGCAAGGACTCCTGTCCCATTTCCCTATCATACCTGGTTTTAAAATTATGAATAGTATTTGGTTCCACAACCTGTTCCTGAAGTGCATTCCATTTCCCCACTACTCTCACGCTAAAAGAAAACTTCCTAACATCTCTGTGACTCATCTGAGTTTCAAGCTTCCATCCATGTCCTCTCGTTCTGTTACTATTCCGTGTGAACATTTCGTCTATGTCCACTCTGTCAATTCCTCTGAGTATCTTATAAGTTCCTATCATGTCCCCCCTCTCCCTTCTTCTTTCTAGTGTCGTAAGGCACAGTTCCCTCAGGCGCTCTTCATACCCCATCCCTCGTAGCTCTGGGACGAGTCTCGTTGCAAACCTCTGAACCTTTTCCAGTTTCATTATATGCTTCTTCAGATGGGGACTCCATGATGAGGCGGCATACTCTAAGACTGGCCTTACGTAGGCAGTGTAAAGCGCCCTAAATGCCTCCTTACTTGTGTGTGTGTGTGTGTGTGTGTGTGTGTGTGTGTGTGTGTGTGTGTGTGTGTGTGTGTGTGTGTGTGTGTGTGTGTGTGTGTGTGTGTGTGTCTGTGTCTGTGTGTGTGTGTGTGTGTGTGTGTGTCTGTGTGTGTGTGTGTGTGTGTGTGTACTCACCTATATGTACTCACCTATATGTGCTTGCAGGATCGAGCATTGACTCTTGGATCCCGCCTTTCTAGCTATCGGTTGTTTACAGCAATGACTCCTGTCCCATTTCCCTATCATACCTAGTTTTAAAAGTATGAATAGTATTTGCTTCCACAACCTGTTCCCCAAGTGCATTCCATTTTTCTACTACTCTCACGCTAAAAGAAAACTTCCTAACATCTCTGTGACTCATCTGAGTTTCCAGTTTCCACCCATGTCCCCTCGTTCTGTTATTATTACGTGTGAACATTTCATCTATTTCCACTTTGTCAATTCCCCTGAGTATTTTATATGTCCCTATCATATCTCCTCTCTCCCTTCTTTTCTCTAGTGTCGTAAGGTTCAGTTCCTTCAGCCGCTCTTCATATCCCATCCCTCGTAGCTCTGGGACAAGCCTCGTCGCAAACCTCTGAACCTTCTCCAGTTTCTTTATGTGTTTCTTCAGGTGGGGGCTCCATGATGGCGCGGCATACTCTAAGACGGGTCTCACGTAGGCAGTGTAAAGCGCCCTAAAAGCTTCCTCATTTAGGTTTCTGAATGAAGTTCTAATTTTCGCCAGTGTAGAGTACGCTGCTGTCGTTATCCTATTTATATGTGCCTCAGGAGTTAGATTAGGTGTCACATCCACTCCCAGGTCTCTTTCTCGAGTCGTTACAGGTAGGCTGTTCCCCTTCATTGTGTACTGTCCCTTTGGTCTCCTGTCACCTGATCCCATTTCCATAACTTTACATTTACTGGTGTTAAACTCCAGTAGCCATTTCCCTGACCATCTCTGCAGCCTGTTTAAGTCCTCTTGGAGGATCCTACAATCCTCGTCTGTCACAACTCTTCTCATTAATTTTGCGTCATCTGCAAACATTGACATGTATGATTCCACTCCTGTAAACATATCATTTACGTAAATTAGAAAGAGGATTGGTCCCAGCACCGATCCTTGAGGTACTCCACTTGTTACTGTTCGCCAGTCCGACTTTTCGCCCCTTACCATTACCCTCTGGCTCCTTCCTGTTAGGTAGTTCTTCACCCATACCAGGGCCTTTCCGCTTACTCCTGCCTGCCTCTCTAGTTTGTATAGCAGTCTCATGTGCGGTACCGTATCAAAGGCCTTTTGGCAGTCAAGAAATATGCAGTCTGCCCAGCCTTCTCTGTCCTGCCTTATCCTTGTTACTTTATCATAGAATTCTAAAAGGTTTGTTAGGCATGATTTCCCTGTCCAGAACCCATGTTGGTGCTTGTTTACAAACCCAATGCTCTCCAGGTGCTCAACAAGTCTTAGCCTAATTATTCTTTCAAGAATTTTGCAGGGGATGCTTGTCAGTGATACGGGTCTGTAGTTAAGTGCCTCCTCCCTATCACCCTTTTTGAAAATCGGTACGACATTTGCCTCCTTCCAGCAACTGGGCAATTCTCCCGACATAAGTGACTCATTAAAGATCATTGCCAGAGGCACGCTGAGAGCCTGCGCTGCCTCTTTGAGTATCCACGGTGATACTTTGTCTGGTCCAACAGCTTTATTTGCATCCAGTGTTGTCAACTGTTTCATTACATCCTCTGCTGTCACCTCTATATCCGATAGTCTTTCATCTTGGGTAATCTCTTCTAACAATGGGAGCTGCTCAGGCTCGGTTGTGAACACTCCATGGAACTTTGCATTCAGTACCTCGCAGATTTCCTTGTCGCTTTCTGTATATGCCCCTTCTGTTTTCCTCAGTCTTGTCACTTGGTCATTTACCGACATCTTCCTTCTTATATGGCTATGTAGTAATTTTGGTTGCTTTTTCGCTTTGACTGCAATATCGTTCTCATAATTCCTTTCCGACACTCGTCTTATGTTAATGTAATCATTCCTAGCTCTGTTACATCTAATCCTGTTGTCCTCTGTCCTTTGTCTTCTGTACTTCCTCCACTCCCTCCTGCTTCTCACCTTTGCTTCCTGACACTGTCTATTAAACCATGGGTTATTATATTCCCTCCTGCTTTTTTCCTTTATTGTTGGAATAAATCTATCTTCAGCCTCCTTGCATTTCAATCTGACTTGGTTCATCATACCTTGCACTGTTTTTCCTCTAAGTTCTTCCTCCCACTGCACTTCTCCCAGGTAGTCCCTTATCCTTCTGTAGTCCCCTTTTCTGTAATCAAGTCTCCTTTCCCGGACCTCTTGTCCTTTGGTCACAATTTTAAGCTCCATCATGTAGTCAAAGACTAGGACACAATGGTCACTAGCTCCTAGTGGTATTTCATGTTCCAACTGCTCGATGTCTTCTACATTCTGAGTGATAATGAGATCTAATAGGCTGGGCGTATCCCCTCCTCTTTCCCTAGTATCTTCTTTCACATGCTGTGTTAGAAAATTCCTGTCAATAACGTCTACCAGCTTCGCTCCCCAGGTCTCCTCCCCGCCATGGGGATTCCTCGTTTCCCAATTTATCTCTCCGTGATTTAGGTCCCCCATGACCAGCAGCTTCGCTCTCATTCTATGCGCTAAAGTTGCTGCCCTCTGCAGTTCATCCATACATGTCTTGTTGCTGTCCTCGTACTCCTGCCTGGGCCTTCTACTGTTTGGTGGGGGATTGTAGAGTATCAAGATTACAATCTTCTTCCCATCCACTGTCAGAGTTCCATGTATGAAGCTTGTGCTTTCATTGGTACCCGGATTTTCCAGCTCATCAAACTTCCATTTCCGCTTTATTAGTAGTGCCACTCCTCCTCCCTGTCTCTGTGTCCTTTCTTTTCTTATCACCTGGTACCCCTCTGGAAAGATTGCATCCGAGATCATGCCATTTATTTTAGTTTCCACTATTGCCACTATGTCTGGGTCTGCCTCACTAACTCTTTCTTTTATCTCTTCTGCTTTATTGGCTACCCCATCAGCATTGGTGTACCAAACCTTGAGACTCTTCTTGGAAACTCGGGTGTCAGAGTTCCCCCTTTCACCAGGGGTCTGGGGGGAACTGTGGGGTGTCTGGGGGGCAAGTGGGGGCTGTGGGGGTGAGTGGGGGGGTGCTAGGGGGGTGCCTGGGAGTGCCTGGTAGGCGAATGGGGTCTGGGCATCTAGGGGGGTAGGAAGGGCATAATGGGTCTGAAAGTTAGGGGTCTGAATAGCATAGGGGGGTTGAGAAATAGAGTGAGACTGAGAGTCAGATAGAGGTTGAGAGGTTGGGGGGAAGAGGGATACTGAGGGCGGAGAGCTGAGATGAGAATGGAGCATGGGTGCTGGGAGTGGAAGAGAGGGTATATTAGTTAGGGGGGAATCGGGGGTAGGTGGGGGTTTTGGGGTAGAAGAGGGGAAGAGGGAGATGGGGGAAGGTGTTAGGGGGTCACAAGGTGAGGGGGTTAAATGTGGGCTGGAGGTGCATAGGAGGGGTGAGGGTTGGGTGGGGTTTGGGGGTGAGTGGAAGAGGGGTGCAGTGGAAGCTGGGATGGAGTAGATGGAATTGAAGTCAATGGGGTAGAAGGGGCAGGGGAGTGGGAAGGGGTATTTGGGGAGGGGGGATGGGAAGGTGGGTTTGGGGAGGGCATGGCTTGACCCACTGGGGTCGCTGACAAGTGTGATGTAGCAGGGGCAGGGGAATCGTTGTGGAGGTGCAAATGTGGAAGGGACAGGGGGGTTGTGGGAGGCTGAGGCAGGGGGGATGTATAGGAGGGCTGAGTTGGGGAGGATGCGACCTGGGAGGTGACCTGGGAGGTGCCCTGGGAGGTGACCTGGGATGTGACCTGGGAGGTGAGACTATTTCGGTGTCGTTGTTGCCATCTATTTTTGTGGGCTGTTTGCTCATCTTTCGTCATAAACCTCTCTATAAACACATTGTAATGGGTTTCACTTCCTCTGAGTAAATGCTTGCTCCTCATTATGTACTCCACTGCCTCCTCATTGGAGAATTGCACCAGAACAGGTCTATTCTTGGTGCAATTGTAAGGTCCAACCCGTCGATTGATATCCACCTCGCGTTCTGCCATCTCTGCTCCAATACACCTCAATATCTCGTGCAATTCGTATTTTTCTGTTTCTATTCTCTCTTGTCTTGTTGGTGCCCTAGATTCGAATAATCCATGTATTATAATAGACCGTCTCCTCAGTAATTCATTGTCATGCTGGTAGCCTGTCCCCTGGGGATTCCCCATCCCAACCGCAGTCACTAACCCATCCCCCATTACTCCTCTATCCTTAGCCATGCTGCTAATCCTTCCTAATTCGTTTGTGATACGAGCACATTCCCTCTCCCAGTCCTCTCTTCCCTTCCTAATCTCTTCCTGAACATAGAGCATAAATTCTTGTTTCTGCCTCTCTACCGCATCCTGTATTTGCTGAAATACCTCACTTTTAATCCCCTGGATTAGATCCTCCAACCAATCACTCCTTCTCTCTACAAATTTCCCTATTAATTTGTCTATAAATCTGTCCTCCTCCTCATCCCTGCTGGTGATTGACCTTGAACCCCTTCTAGTCATTGCAGTAACAATCTAGCCAAAAAGGCGCTCCTCAATACCTTGCACAATCTGCCAACACAATAGGTGAGTGAATTTCCAATCGTCGTCCCACGTGGTGATAGAAGGGTTGCTGCGAGGTGAGGTCACGCGGTCAGAGGTCGGTGATGTCTGCTGCTTCCACACTGCACAGTATTTCCTCACTATTTTGAATTACGCTAATTAAACTGTTTTTCTTCACTACCTTATGGCTCTGGTCAAAACCCAAGGTTTTTTCATTCACTTGTACATTCACTTATAGTCTTTTTCACTTCGAAGTTGCCTGATTACCCCTCCCACTCCACTAGTGACCCAGGAGCTCCCAACCCAACGTCCACCCAACACGATGGTCACAAGACAAGTGTTGTGTGTGTGTGTGTGTGTGTGTGTGTGTGTGTGTGTGTGTACTCACCTAGTTGTGTCTGCAGGATCGAGCATTGACTCTTGGATCCCGCCTTTCGAGCATCGGTTGTTTACAGCAGTGACTCCTGTCCCATTTCCCTATCATACCTGGTTTTAAAATTATGAATAGTATTTGCTTCCACAACCTGTTCCTGAAGTGCATTCCATTTCCCCACTACTCTCACGCTAAAAGAAAACTTCCTAACATCTCTGTGACTCATCTGAGTTTCAAGCTTCCATCCATGTCCTCTCGTTCTGTTACTATTCCGTGTGAACATTTCGTCTATGTCCACACTGTCAATTCCTCTGAGTATCTTATACGTTCCTATCATGTCCCCCCTCTCCCTTCTTCTTTCTAGTGTCGTAAGGCACAGTTCCTTCAGGCGCTCTTCATACCCCATCCCTCGTAGCTCTGGGACGAGTCTCGTTGCAAACCTCTGAACCTTTTCCAGTTTCATTATATGCTTCTTCAGATGGGGACTCCATGATGAGGCGGCATACTCTAAGACTGGCCTTATGTAGGCAGTGTAAAGCGCCCTAAATGCCTCCTTACTTGTGTGTGTGTGTGTGTGTGTGTGTGTGTGTGTGTGTGTGTGTGTGTGTGTGTGTGTGTGTGTGTGTGTGTGTGTGTGTACTCACCTAGTTGTACTCACCTAGTTGTGTCTGCAGGATCGAGCATTGACTCTTGGATCCCGCCTTTCGAGCATCGGTTGTTTACAGCAATGACTCCTGTCCCATTTCCCTATCATACCTGGTTTTAAAATTATGAATAGTATTTGCTTCCACAACCTGTTCCTGAAGTGCATTCCATTTCCCCACTACTCTGACGCTAAAAGAAAACTTCCTAACATCTCTGTGACTCATCTGAGTTTCAAGCTTCCATCCATGTCCTCTCGTTCTGTTACTATTCCGTGTGAACATTTCGTCTATGTCCACTCTGTCAATTCCTCTGAGTATCTTATACGTTCCTATCATGTCCCCCCTCTCCCTTCTTCTTTCTAGTGTCGTAAGGCACAGTTCCCTCAGGCGCTCTTCATACCCCATCCCTCGTAGCTCTGGGACGAGTCTCGTTGCAAACCTCTGAACCTTTTCCAGTTTCATTATATGCTTCTTCAGATGGGGACTCCATGATGAGGCGGCATACTCTAAGACTGGCCTTACGTAGGCAGTGTAAAGCGCCCTAAATGCCTCCTTACTTGTGTGTGTGTGTGTGTGTGTGTGTGTGTGTGTGTGTGTGTGTGTGTGTGTGTGTGTGTGTGTGTGTGTGTGTGTACTCACCTAGTTGTACTCACCTAGTTGTGTCTGCAGGATCGAGCATTGACTCTTGGATCCCGCCTTTCGAGCATCGGTTGTTTACAGCAATGACTCCTGTCCCATTTCCCTATCATACCTGGTTTTAAAATTATGAATAGTATTTGCTTCCACAACCTGTTCCTGAAGTGCATTCCATTTCCCCACTACTCTCACGCTAAAAGAAAACTTCCTAACATCTCTGTGACTCATCTGAGTTTCAAGCTTCCATCCATGTCCTCTCGTTCTGTTACTATTCCGTGTGAACATTTCGTCTATGTCCACTCTGTCAATTCCTCTGAGTATCTTATACGTTCCTATCATGTCCCCCCTCTCCCTTCTTCTTTCTAGTGTCGTAAGGCACAGTTCCCTCAGGCGCTCTTCATACCCCATCCCTCGTAGCTCTGGGACGAGTCTCGTTGCAAACCTCTGAACCTTTTCCAGTTTCATTATATGCTTCTTCAGATGGGGACTCCATGATGAGGCGGCATACTCTAAGACTGGCCTTACGTAGGCAGTGTAAAGCGCCCTAAATGCCTCCTTACTTGTGTGTGTGTGTGTGTGTGTGTGTGTGTGTGTGTGTGTGTGTGTGTGTGTGTGTGTGTGTGTGTGTGTTTGTGTGTGTGTGTGTGTGTGTGTGTGTGTACTCACCTAGTTGTACTCACCTAGTTGTGTCTGCAGGATCGAGCATTGACTCTTGGATCCCACCTTTCGAGCATCGGTTGTTTACAGCAATGACTCCTGTCCCATTTCCCTATCATACCTGGTTTTAAAATTATGAATACTATTTGCTTCCACAACCTGTTCCTGAAGCGCATTCCATTTCCCCACTACTCTCACGCTAAAAGAAAACTTCCTAACATCTCTGTGACTCATCTGAGTTTCAAGCTTCCATCCATGTCCTCTCGTTCTGTTACTATTCCGTGTGAACATTTCGTCTATGTCCACTCTGTCAATTCCTCTGAGTATCTTATAAGTTCCAATCATGTCCCCCCTCTCCCTTCTTCTTTCTAGTGTCGTAAGGCACAGTTCCCTCAGGCGCTCTTCATACCCCATCCCTCGTAGCTCTGGGACGAGTCTCGTTGCAAACCTCTGAACCTTTCCCAGTTTCATTATATGCTTCTTCAGATGGGGACTCCATGATGAGGCGGCATACTCTAAGACTGGCCTTACGTAGGCAGTGTAAAGCGCCCTAAATGCCTCCTTACTTGTGTGTGTGTGTGTGTGTGTGTGTGTGTGTGTGTGTGTGTGTGTGTGTGTGTGTGTGTGTGTGTGTGTGTGTGTGTGTGTGTGTGTGTGTGTGTGTGTACTCACCTAGTTGTGTCTGCAGGATCGAGCATTGACTCTTGGATCCCGCCTTTCGAGCATCGGTTGTTTACAGCAATGACTCCTGTTCCATTTCCCTATCATACCTGGTTTTAAAATTATGAATAGTATTTGCTTCCACAACCTGTTCCTGAAGTGCATTCCATTTCCCCACTACTCTCACGCTAAAAGAAAACTTCCTAACATCTCTGTGACTCATCTGAGTTTCAAGCTTCCATCCATGTCCTCTCGTTCTGTTACTATTCCGTGTGAACATTTCGTCTATGTCCACACTGTCAATTCCTCTGAGTATCTTATACATTCCTATCATGTCCCCCCTCTCCCTTCTTCTTTCTAGTGTCGTAAGGCACAGTTCCTTCAGGCACTCTTCATACCCCATCCCTCGTAGCTCTGGGACGAGTCTCGTTGCAAACCTCTGAACCTTTTCCAGTTTCATTATATGCTTCTTCAGATGGGGACTCCATGATGAGGCGGCATACTCTAAGACTGGCCTTATGTAGGCAGTGTAAAGCGCCCTAAATGCCTCCTTACTTGTGTGTGTGTGTGTGTGTGTGTGTGTGTGTGTGTGTGTGTGTGTGTGTGTGTGTGTGTGTGTGTGTGTGTGTGTGTGTGTGTGTGTGTGTGTGTGTGTACTCACCTAGTTGTACTCACCTAGTTGTGTCTGCAGGATCGAGCATTGACTCTTGGATCCCGCCTTTCGAGCATCGGTTGTTTACAGCAATGACTCCTGTCCCATTTCCCTATCATACCTGGTTTTAAAATTATGAATAGTATTTGCTTCCACAACCTGTTCCTGAAGTGCATTCCATTTCCCCACTACTCTCACGCTAAAAGAAAACTTCCTAACATCTCTGTGACTCATCTGAGTTTCAAGCTTCCATCCATGTCCTCTCGTTCTGTTGCTATTCCGTGTGAACATTTCGTCTATGTCCACTCTGTCAATTCCTCTGAGTATCTTATACGTTCCTATCATGTCCCCCCTCTCCCTTCTTCTTTCTAGTGTCGTAAGGCACAGTTCCCTCAGGCGCTCTTCATACCCTATCCCTCGTAGCTCTGGGACGAGTCTCGTTGCAAACCTCTGAACCTTTTCCAGTTTCATTATATGCTTCTTCAGATGGGGACTCCATGATGAGGCGGCATACTCTACGACTGGCCTTACGTAGGCAGTGTAAAGCGCCCTAAATGCCTCCTTACTTGTGTGTGTGTGTGTGTGTGTGTGTGTGTGTGTGTGTGTGTGTGTGTGTGTGTGTGTGTGTGTGTGTGTGTGTGTTTGTGTGTGTGTGTGTGTGTGTGTGTGTGTACTCACCTAGTTGTACTCACCTAGTTGTGTCTGCAGGATCGAGCATTGACTCTTGGATCCCACCTTTCGAGCATCGGTTGTTTACAGCAATGACTCCTGTCCCATTTCCCTATCATACCTGGTTTTAAAATTATGAATAGTATTTGCTTCCACAACCTGTTCCTGAAGTGCATTCCATTTCCCCACTACTCTCACGCAAAAAGAAAACTTCCTAACATCTCTGTGACTCATCTGAGTTTCAAGCTTCCATCCATGTCCTCTCGTTCTGTTACTATTCCGTGTGAACATTTCGTCTATGTCCACTCTGTCAATTCCTCTGAGTATCTTATAAGTTCCTATCATGTCCCCCCTCTCCCTTCTTCTTTCTAGTGTCGTAAGGCACAGTTCCCTCAGGCGCTCTTCATACCCCATCCCTCGTAGCTCTGGGACGAGTCTCGTTGCAAACCTCTGAACCTTTTCCAGTTTCATTATATGCTTCTTCAGATGGGGACTCCATGATGAGGCGGCATACTCTAAGACTGGCCTTACGTAGGCAGTGTAAAGCGCCCTAAATGCCTCCTTACTTGTGTGTGTGTGTGTGTGTGTGTGTGTGTGTGTGTGTGTGTGTGTGTGTGTGTGTGTGTGTGTGTGTACTCACCTAGTTGTGTCTGCAGGATCGAGCATTGACTCTTGGATCCCGCCTTTCGAGCATCGGTTGTTTACAGCAATGACTCCTGTTCCATTTCCCTATCATACCTGGTTTTAAAATTATGAATAGTATTTGCTTCCACAACCTGTTCCTGAAGTGCATTCCATTTCCCCACTACTCTCACGCTAAAAGAAAACTTCCTAACATCTCTGTGACTCATCTGAGTTTCAAGCTTCCATCCATGTCCTCTCGTTCTGTTACTATTCCGTGTGAACATTTCGTCTATGTCCACACTGTCAATTCCTCTGAGTATCTTATACGTTCCTATCATGTCCCCCCTCTCCCTTCTTCTTTCTAGTGTCGTAAGGCACAGTTCCTTCAGGCACTCTTCATACCCCATCCCTCGTAGCTCTGGGACGAGTCTCGTTGCAAACCTCTGAACCTTTTCCAGTTTCATTATATGCTTCTTCAGATGGGGACTCCATGATGAGGCGGCATACTCTAAGACTGGCCTTATGTAGGCAGTGTAAAGCGCCCTAAATGCCTCCTTACTTGTGTGTGTGTGTGTGTGTGTGTGTGTGTGTGTGTGTGTGTGTGTGTGTGTGTGTGTGTGTGTGTGTGTGTGTGTGTGTGTGTGTGTGTGTGTGTGTGTGTGTGTACTCACCTAGTTGTACTCACCTAGTTGTGTCTGCAGGACCGAGCATTGACACTTGGATCCCGCCTTTCGAGCATCGGTTGTTTACAGCAATGACTCCTGTCCCATTTCCCTATCATACCTGGTTTTAAAATTATGAATAGTATTTGCTTCCACAACCTGTTCCTGAAGTGCATTCCATTTCCCCACTACTCTCACGCTAAAAGAAAACTTCCTAACATCTCTGTGACTCATCTGAGTTTCAAGCTTCCATCCATGTCCTCTCGTTCTGTTACTATTCCGTGTGAACATTTCGTCTATGTCCACTCTGTCAATTCCTCTGAGTATCTTATACGTTCCTATCATGTCCCCCCTCTCCCTTCTTCTTTCTAGTGTCGTAAGGCACAGTTCCCTCAGGCGCTCTTCATACCCCATCCCTCGTAGCTCTGGGACGAGTCTCGTTGCAAACCTCTGAACCTTTTCCAGTTTCATTATATGCTTCTTCAGATGGGGACTCCATGATGAGGCGGCATACTCTAAGACTGGCCTTACGTAGGCAGTGTAAAGCGCCCTAAATGCCTCCTTACTTGTGTGTGTGTGTGTGTGTGTGTGTGTGTGTGTGTGTGTGTGTGTGTGTGTGTGTGTGTGTGTGTGTGTGTGTGTGTGTGTGTGTGTGTGTGTGTGTGTACTCACCTAGTTGTACTCACCTAGTTGTGTCTGCAGGATCGAGCATTGACTCTTGGATCCCGCCTTTCGAGCATGGGTTGTTTACAGCAATGACTCCTGTCCCATTTCCCTATCATACCTGGTTTTAAAATTATGAATAGTATTTGCTTCCACAACCTGTTCCTGAAGTGCATTCCATTTCCCCACTACTCTCACGCTAAAAGAAAACTTCCTAGCATCTCTGTGACTCATCTGAGTTTCAAGCTTCCATCCATATCCTCTCGTTCTGTTACTATTCCGTGTGAACATTTCGTCTATGTCCACTCTGTCAATTCCTCTGAGTATCTTATACGTTCCTATCATGTCCCCCCTCTCCCTTCTTCTTTCTAGTGTCGTAAGGCACAGTTCCCTCAGGCGCTCTTCATACCCCATCCCTCGTAGCTCTGGGACGAGTCTCGTTGCAAACCTCTGAACCTTTTCCAGTTTCATTATATGCTTCTTCAGATGGGGACTCCATGATGAGGCGGCATACTCTAAGACTGGCCTTACGTAGGCAGTGTAAAGCGCCCTAAATGCCTCCTTACTTGTGTGTGTGTGTGTGTGTGTGTGTGTGTGTGTGTGTGTGTGTGTGTGTGTGTGTGTGTGTGTGTGTGTGTGTGTGTGTGTGTGTGTGAGTGTGTGTGTGTGTGTGTGTGTACTCACCTAGTTGTACTCACCTAGTTGTGTCTGCAGGATCGAGCATTGACTCTTGGATCCCGCCTTTTGAGCATCGGTTGTTTACAGCAATGACTCCTGTCCCAATTCCCTATCATACCTGGTTTTAAAATTATGAATAGTATTTGCTTCCACAACCTGTTCCTGAAGTGCATTCCATTTCCCCACTACTCTCACGCTAAAAGAAAACTTCCTAACATCTCTGTGACTCATCTGAGTTTCAAGCTTCCATCCATGTCCTCTCGTTCTGTTACTATTCCGTGTGAACATTTCGTCTATGTCCACTCTGTCAATTCCTCTGAGTATCTTATACGTTCCTATCATGTCCCCCCTCTCCCTTCTTCTTTCTAGTGTCGTAAGGCACAGTTCCCTCAGGCGCTCTTCATACCCCATCCCTCGTAGCTCTGGGACGAGTCTCGTTGCAAACCTCTGAACCTTTTCCAGTTTCATTATATGCTTCTTCAGATGGGGACTCCATGATGAGGCGGCATACTCTAAGACTGGCCTTATGTAGGCAGTGTAAAGCGCCCTAAATGCCTCCTTACTTGTGTGTGTGTGTGTGTGTGTGTGTGTGTGTGTGTGTGTGTGTGTGTGTGTGTGTGTGTGTGTGTGTGTGTGTGTGTGTGTGTGTGTGTGTGTGTGTGTGTGTGTACTCACCTAGTTGTACTCACCTAGTTGTGTCTGCAGGATCGAGCATTGACTCTTGGATCCCGCCTTTCGAGCATCGGTTGTTTACAGCAATGACTCCTGTCCCATTTCCCTATCATACCTGGTTTTAAAATTATGAATAGTATTTGCTTCCACAACCTGTTCCTGAAGTGCATTCCATTTCCCCACTACTCTCACGCTAAAAGAAAACTTCCTAACATCTCTGTGACTCATCTGAGTTTCAAGCTTCCATCCATGTCCTCTCGTTCTGTTACTATTCCGTGTGAACATTTCGTCTATGTCCACTCTGTCAATTCCTCTGAGTATCTTATACGTTCCTATCATGTCCCCCCTCTCCCTTCTTCTTTCTAGTGTCGTAAGGCACAGTTCCCTCAGGCGCTCTTCATACCCCATCCCTCGTAGCTCTGGGACGAGTCTCGTTGCAAACCTCTGAACCTTTTCCAGTTTCATTATATGCTTCTTCAGATGGGGACTCCATGATGAGGCGGCATACTCTAAGACTGGCCTTACGTAGGCAGTGTAAAGCGCCCTAAATGCCTCCTTACTTGTGTGTGTGTGTGTGTGTGTGTGTGTGTGTGTGTGTGTGTGTGTGTGTGTGTGTGTGTGTGTGTGTGTGTGTGTGTGTGTGTGTGTGTGTGTGTGTGTGTGTGTGTGTGTGTACTCACCTAGTTGTGTCTGCAGGATCGAGCATTGACTCTTGGATCCCGCCTTTCGAGCATCGGTTGTTTACAGCAATGACTCCTGTTCCATTTCCCTATCATACCTGGTTTTAAAATTATGAATAGTATTTGCTTCCACAACCTGTTCCTGAAGTGCATTCCATTTCCCCACTACTCTCACGCTAAAAGAAAACTTCCTAACATCTCTGTGACTCATCTGAGTTTCAAGCTTCCATCCATGTCCTCTCGTTCTGTTACTATTCCGTGTGAACATTTCGTCTATGTCCACACTGTCAATTCCTCTGAGTATCTTATACGTTCCTATCATGTCCCCCCTCTCCCTTCTTCTTTCTAGTGTCGTAAGGCACAGTTCCTTCAGGCACTCTTCATACCCCATCCCTCGTAGCTCTGGGACGAGTCTCGTTGCAAACCTCTGAACCTTTTCCAGTTTCATTATATGCTTCTTCAGATGGGGACTCCATGATGAGGCGGCATACTCTAAGACTGGCCTTACGTAGGCAGTGTAAAGCGCCCTAAATGCCTCCTTACTTGTGTGTGTGTGTGTGTGTGTGTGTGTGTGTGTGTGTGTGTGTGTGTGTGTGTGTGTGTGTGTGTGTGTGTGTGTGTGTGTGTGTGTGTGTGTACTCACCTAGTTGTACTCACCTAGTTGTGTCTGCAGGATCGAGCATTGACTCTTGGATCCCGCCTTTCGAGCATGGGTTGTTTACAGCAATGACTCCTGTCCCATTTCCCTATCATACCTGGTTTTAAAATTATGAATAGTATTTGCTTCCACAACCTGTTCCTGAAGTGCATTCCATTTCCCCACTACTCTCACGCTAAAAGAAAACTTCCTAGCATCTCTGTGACTCATCTGAGTTTCAAGCTTCCATCCATATCCTCTCGTTCTGTTACTATTCCGTGTGAACATTTCGTCTATGTCCACTCTGTCAATTCCTCTGAGTATCTTATACGTTCCTATCATGTCCCCCCTCTCCCTTCTTCTTTCTAGTGTCGTAAGGCACAGTTCCCTCAGGCGCTCTTCATACCCCATCCCTCGTAGCTCTGGGACGAGTCTCGTTGCAAACCTCTGAACCTTTTCCAGTTTCATTATATGCTTCTTCAGATGGGGACTCCATGATGAGGCGGCATACTCTAAGACTGGCCTTACGTAGGCAGTGTAAAGCGCCCTAAATGCCTCCTTACTTGTGTGTGTGTGTGTGTGTGTGTGTGTGTGTGTGTGTGTGTGTGTGTGTGTGTGTGTGTGTGTGTGTGTGTGTGTGTGTGTGTGTGTGAGTGTGTGTGTGTGTGTGTGTGTACTCACCTAGTTGTACTCACCTAGTTGTGTCTGCAGGATCGAGCATTGACTCTTGGATCCCGCCTTTTGAGCATCGGTTGTTTACAGCAATGACTCCTGTCCCAATTCCCTATCATACCTGGTTTTAAAATTATGAATAGTATTTGCTTCCACAACCTGTTCCTGAAGTGCATTCCATTTCCCCACTACTCTCACGCTAAAAGAAAACTTCCTAACATCTCTGTGACTCATCTGAGTTTCAAGCTTCCATCCATGTCCTCTCGTTCTGTTACTATTCCGTGTGAACATTTCGTCTATGTCCACTCTGTCAATTCCTCTGAGTATCTTATACGTTCCTATCATGTCCCCCCTCTCCCTTCTTCTTTCTAGTGTCGTAAGGCACAGTTCCCTCAGGCGCTCTTCATACCCCATCCCTCGTAGCTCTGGGACGAGTCTCGTTGCAAACCTCTGAACCTTTTCCAGTTTCATTATATGCTTCTTCAGATGGGGACTCCATGATGAGGCGGCATACTCTAAGACTGGCCTTATGTAGGCAGTGTAAAGCGCCCTAAATGCCTCCTTACTTGTGTGTGTGTGTGTGTGTGTGTGTGTGTGTGTGTGTGTGTGTGTGTGTGTGTGTGTGTGTGTGTGTGTGTGTGTGTGTGTGTGTGTGTGTGTGTGTGTGTACTCACCTAGTTGTACTCACCTAGTTGTGTCTGCAGGATCGAGCATTGACTCTTGGATCCCGCCTTTCGAGCATCGGTTGTTTACAGCAATGACTCCTGTCCCATTTCCCTATCATACCTGGTTTTAAAATTATGAATAGTATTTGCTTCCACAACCTGTTCCTGAAGTGCATTCCATTTCCCCACTACTCTCACGCTAAAAGAAAACTTCCTAACATCTCTGTGACTCATCTGAGTTTCAAGCTTCCATCCATGTCCTCTCGTTCTGTTACTATTCCGTGTGAACATTTCGTCTATGTCCACTCTGTCAATTCCTCTGAGTATCTTATACGTTCCTATCATGTCCCCCCTCTCCCTTCTTCTTTCTAGTGTCGTAAGGCACAGTTCCCTCAGGCGCTCTTCATACCCCATCCCTCGTAGCTCTGGGACGAGTCTCGTTGCAAACCTCTGAACCTTTTCCAGTTTCATTATATGCTTCTTCAGATGGGGACTCCATGATGAGGCGGCATACTCTAAGACTGGCCTTACGTAGGCAGTGTAAAGCGCCCTAAATGCCTCCTTACTTGTGTGTGTGTGTGTGTGTGTGTGTGTGTGTGTGTGTGTGTGTGTGTGTGTGTGTGTGTGTGTGTGTGTGTGTGTGTGTGTGTGTGTGTGTGTGTGTGTGTGTGTGTACTCACCTAGTTGTGTCTGCAGGATCGAGCATTGACTCTTGGATCCCGCCTTTCGAGCATCGGTTGTTTACAGCAATGACTCCTGTTCCATTTCCCTATCATACCTGGTTTTAAAATTATGAATAGTATTTGCTTCCACAACCTGTTCCTGAAGTGCATTCCATTTCCCCACTACTCTCACGCTAAAAGAAAACTTCCTAACATCTCTGTGACTCATCTGAGTTTCAAGCTTCCATCCATGTCCTCTCGTTCTGTTACTATTCCGTGTGAACATTTCGTCTATGTCCACACTGTCAATTCCTCTGAGTATCTTATACGTTCCTATCATGTCCCCCCTCTCCCTTCTTCTTTCTAGTGTCGTAAGGCACAGTTCCTTCAGGCACTCTTCATACCCCATCCCTCGTAGCTCTGGGACGAGTCTCGTTGCAAACCTCTGAACCTTTTCCAGTTTCATTATATGCTTCTTCAGATGGGGACTCCATGATGAGGCGGCATACTCTAAGACTGGCCTTATGTAGGCAGTGTAAAGCGCCCTAAATGCCTCCTTACTTGTGTGTGTGTGTGTGTGTGTGTGTGTGTGTGTGTGTGTGTGTGTGTGTGTGTGTGTGTGTGTGTGTGTGTGTGTGTGTGTGTGTACTCACCTAGTTGTACTCACCTAGTTGTGTCTGCAGGACCGAGCATTGACACTTGGATCCCGCCTTTCGAGCATCGGTTGTTTACAGCAATGACTCCTGTCCCATTTCCCTATCATACCTGGTTTTAAAATTATGAATAGTATTTGCTTCCACAACCTGTTCCTGAAGTGCATTCCATTTCCCCACTACTCTCACGCTAAAAGAAAACTTCCTAACATCTCTGTGACTCATCTGAGTTTCAAGCTTCCATCCATGTCCTCTCGTTCTGTTACTATTCCGTGTGAACATTTCGTCTATGTCCACTCTGTCAATTCCTCTGAGTATCTTATACGTTCCTATCATGTCCCCCCTCTCCCTTCTTCTTTCTAGTGTCGTAAGGCACAGTTCCCTCAGGCGCTCTTCATACCCCATCCCTCGTAGCTCTGGGACGAGTCTCGTTGCAAACCTCTGAACCTTTTCCAGTTTCATTATATGCTTCTTCAGATGGGGACTCCATGATGAGGCGGCATACTCTAAGACTGGCCTTACGTAGGCAGTGTAAAGCGCCCTAAATGCCTCCTTACTTGTGTGTGTGTGTGTGTGTGTGTGTGTGTGTGTGTGTGTGTGTGTGTGTGTGTGTGTGTGTGTGTGTGTGTGTGTGTGTGTGTGTGTGTGTGTGTGTGTGTCTGTGTGTGTGTGTGTGTGTGTGTGTGTGTGTGTGTGTGTGTGTACTCACCTAGTTGTACTCACCTAGTTGTGTCTGCAGGATCGAGCATTGACTCTTGGATCCCGCCTTTCGAGCATGGGTTGTTTACAGCAATGACTCCTGTCCCATTTCCCTATCATACCTGGTTTTAAAATTATGAATAGTATTTGCTTCCACAACCAGTTCCTGAAGTGCATTCCATTTCCCCACTACTCTCACGCTAAAAGAAAACTTCCTAGCATCTCTGTGACTCATCTGAGTTTCAAGCTTCCATCCATATCCTCTCGTTCTGTTACTATTCCGTGTGAACATTTCGTCTATGTCCACTCTGTCAATTCCTCTGAGTATCTTATACGTTCCTATCATGTCCCACCTCTCCCTTCTTCTTTCTAGTGTCGTAAGGCACAGTTCCCTCAGGCGCTCTTCATACC
>NW_027189819.1:27500-30000 GCF_040958095.1 Procambarus clarkii | reverse complement strand
TCATCTGAGTTTCAAGCTTCCATCCATGTCCTCTCGTTCTGTTACTATTCCGTGTGAACATTTCGTCTATGTCCACTCTGTCAATTCCTCTGAGTATCTTATAAGTTCCTATCATGTCCCCCCTCTCCCTTCTTCTTTCTAGTGTCGTAAGGCACAGTTCCCTCAGGCGCTCTTCATACCCCATCCCTCGTAGCTCTGGGACGAGTCTCGTTGCAAACCTCTGAACCTTTTCCAGTTTCATTATATGCTTCTTCAGATGGGGACTCCATGATGAGGCGGCATACTCTAAGACTGGCCTTACGTAGGCAGTGTAAAGCGCCCTAAATGCCTCCTTACTTGTGTGTGTGTGTGTGTGTGTGTGTGTGTGTGTGTGTGTGTGTGTGTGTGTGTGTGTGTGTGTGTGTGTGTGTGTGTGTGTGTGTGTGTGTGTGTGTGTGTGTGTACTCACCTAGTTGTGTCTGCAGGATCGAGCATTGACTCTTGGATCCCGCCTTTCGAGCATCGGTTGTTTACAGCAATGACTCCTGTTCCATTTCCCTATCATACCTGGTTTTAAAATTATGAATAGTATTTGCTTCCACAACCTGTTCCTGAAGTGCATTCCATTTCCCCACTACTCTCACGCTAAAAGAAAACTTCCTAACATCTCTGTGACTCATCTGAGTTTCAAGCTTCCATCCATGTCCTCTCGTTCTGTTACTATTCCGTGTGAACATTTCGTCTATGTCCACACTGTCAATTCCTCTGAGTATCTTATACGTTCCTATCATGTCCCCCCTCTCCCTTCTTCTTTCTAGTGTCGTAAGGCACAGTTCCTTCAGGCACTCTTCATACCCCATCCCTCGTAGCTCTGGGACGAGTCTCGTTGCAAACCTCTGAACCTTTTCCAGTTTCATTATATGCTTCTTCAGATGGGGACTCCATGATGAGGCGGCATACTCTAAGACTGGCCTTATGTAGGCAGTGTAAAGCGCCCTAAATGCCTCCTTACTTGTGTGTGTGTGTGTGTGTGTGTGTGTGTGTGTGTGTGTGTGTGTGTGTGTGTGTGTGTACTCACCTAGTTGTACTCACCTAGTTGTGTCTGCAGGACCGAGCATTGACACTTGGATCCCGCCTTTCGAGCATCGGTTGTTTACAGCAATGACTCCTGTCCCATTTCAATATCATACCTGGTTTTAAAATTATGAATAGTATTTGCTTCCACAACCTGTTCCTGAAGTGCATTCCATTTCCCCACTACTCTCACGCTAAAAGAAAACTTCCTAACATCTCTGTGACTCATCTGAGTTTCAAGCTTCCATCCATGTCCTCTCGTTCTGTTACTATTCCGTGTGAACATTTCGTCTATGTCCACTCTGTCAATTCCTCTGAGTATCTTATACGTTCCTATCATGTCCCCCCTCTCCCTTCTTCTTTCTAGTGTCGTAAGGCACAGTTCCCTCAGGCGCTCTTCATACCCCATCCCTCGTAGCTCTGGGACGAGTCTCGTTGCAAACCTCTGAACCTTTTCCAGTTTCATTATATGCTTCTTCAGATGGGGACTCCATGATGAGGCGGCATACTCTAAGACTGGCCTTACGTAGGCAGTGTAAAGCGCCCTAAATGCCTCCTTACTTGTGTGTGTGTGTGTGTGTGTGTGTGTGTGTGTGTGTGTGTGTGTGTGTGTGTGTGTGTGTGTGTGTGTGTGTGTGTGTGTGTGTGTACTCACCTAGTTGTACTCACCTAGTTGTGTCTGCAGGATCGAGCATTGACTCTTGGATCCCGCCTTTCGAGCATGGGTTGTTTACAGCAATGACTCCTGTCCCATTTCCCTATCATACCTGGTTTTAAAATTATGAATAGTATTTGCTTCCACAACCTGTTCCTGAAGTGCATTCCATTTCCCCACTACTCTCACGCTAAAAGAAAACTTCCTAGCATCTCTGTGACTCATCTGAGTTTTAAGCTTCCATCCATATCCTCTCGTTCTGTTACTATTCCGTGTGAACATTTCGTCTATGTCCACTCTGTCAATTCCTCTGAGTATCTTATACGTTCCTATCATGTCCCCCCTCTCCCTTCTTCTTTCTAGTGTCGTAAGGCACAGTTCCCTCAGGCGCTCTTCATACCCCATCCCTCGTAGCTCTGGGACGAGTCTCGTTGCAAACCTCTGAACCTTTTCCAGTTTCATTATATGCTTCTTCAGATGGGGACTCCATGATGAGGCGGCATACTCTAAGACTGGCCTTACGTAGGCAGTGTAAAGCGCCCTAAATGCCTCCTTACTTGTGTGTGTGTGTGTGTGTGTGTGTGTGTGTGTGTGTGTGTGTGTGTGTGTGTGTGTGTGTGTGTGTGTGTGTGTGTGTGTGTGTGTGTGTGAGTGTGTGTGTGTGTGTGTGTGTGTACTCACCTAGTTGTACTCACCTAGTTGTGTCTGCAGGATCGAGCATTGACTCTTGGATCCCGCCTTTTGAGCATCGGTTGTTTACAGCAATGACTCCTGTCCCAATTCCCTATCATA
>NW_027189819.1:10000-22500 GCF_040958095.1 Procambarus clarkii | reverse complement strand
TGTGTGTGTGTGTGTGTGTGTGTGTGTGTACTCACCTAATTGTACTCACCTAATTGTGCTTGCGGGGGTTGAGCTCTGGCTCTTTGGTCCCGCCTCTCAACCGTCAATCAACTGGTGTACAGATTCCTGAGCCTATTGGGCTCTATCATATCTACATTTGAAACTGTGTATGGAGTCAGCCTCCACCACATCACTTCCTAATGCATTCCATTTGCTAACTACTCTGACACTGAAAAAGTTCTTTCTAACGTCTCTGTGGCTCATTTGGGTACTCAGCTTCCACCTGTGTCCCCTTGTTCGCGTCCCACCAGTGTTGAAAAGTTCATCCTTGTTTACCCGGTCGATTCCCCTGAGGATTTTGTAGGTTGTGATCATGTCCCCCCTTACTCTTCTGTCTTCCAGTGTCGTGAGGTGCATTTCCCGCAGCCTTTCCTCATAACTCATGCCTCTTAGTTCTGGGACTAGTCTAGTAGCATACCTTTGGACTTTTTCCAGCTTCGTCTTGTGCTTGACAAGGTACGGGCTCCATGCTGGGGCCGCATACTCCAGGATTGGTCTTACATATGTGGTGTACAAGATTCTGAATGATTCCTTACACAGGTTCCTGAACGCCGTTCTGATGTTAGCCAGCCTCGCATATGCCGCAGACGTTATTCTCTTTATGTGGGCTTCAGGAGACAGGTTTGGTGTGATATCAACTCCTAGATCTTTCTCTGTGTCTGTTTCATTAAGTACTTCATCTCCTATTCTGTATCCTGTGCCTGGCCTCCTGTTTCCACTGCCTAGTTTCATTACTTTGCATTTACTCGGGTTGAACTTCAACAGCCATTTGTTGGACCATTAACTCAGTCTATCCAGGTCATCTTGTAGCCTCCTACTATCATCCTCTGTTTCAATCCTCCTCATAATTTTTGCATCGTCGGCAAACATTGAGAGGAACGAATCTATACCCTCTGGGAGATCATTTACATATACCAGAAACAGTATAGGTCCAAGGACTGACCCCTGCGGGACTCCACTTGTGACGTCTCGCCAATCTGAGACCTCACCCCTCACACAGACTCGTTGTCTCTTGTTGCTTAGGTATTCCTCTATCCACCGGAGTACCTTCCCTCTCACTCCAGCCTGCATCTCCAACTTTCGCACTAGCCTCTTGTGTGGCACTGTATCAAAGGCTTTCTGACAATCCAAAAATATGCAGTTTGCCCACCCTTCTCTTTCCTGCCTTATTTTTGTTGCCTGGTCGTAGAATTCAAGTAACCCTGTGAGGCAGGACCTGCCATCCCTGAACCCATGTTGATGCTGTGTTACAAAGTTCCTTCGCTCCAGATGCTCCACTAGTTTTTTTCGCACAATCTTCTCCATCAGCTTGCATGGTATGCAGGTTAGGGACACTGGCCTGTAGTTCAGTGCCTCCTGTCTATCCCCTTTCTTGTATATCGGGACTACGTTAGCTGCTTTCCAAATATCTGGCAGTTCCCCTGTTGCCAGTGATTTGTTATACACTATGGAGAGTGGTAGGCTCAGTTCTCTTGCTCCTTCCTTTAGAACCCAAGGGGAGATTCCATCTGGGCCTATAGCCTTCGTCACGTCCAACTCTAGTAAACACTTCCTTACTTCCCCACTGGTAATCTCAAACTCTTCCAGTGGTTCCTGGTTAGCTATTCCCTCACTTACCTCTGGAATTTCTCCTTGTTCCAAGGTGAAGACCTCCTGGAATTTCTTATTCAATTCCTCACACACTTCCTTGTCATTTGTAGTGAATCCTTCCGCCCCTATCCTTAATCTCATAACCTGTTCCTTTACTGTTGTTTTTCTCCTAATGTGGCTATGCAACAATTTAGGCTGAGTCTTTGCCTTGCTTGCGATGTCATTTTCGTATTGTCTTTCTGCCTCTCTTCTCATCCTGACATATTCATTCCTGGCATTCTGGTATCTTTCTCTGCTCTCCAGTGTTCTGTTATTCCTATAGTTTCTCCATGCCCTTTTACTTTGCTGCTTAGCTAGCCTACATCTTTGATTAAACCATGGGCTTCTCATCTTCATTTCTCTGTTTTCCTTTTGGACTGGGACAAACTTGTTTGCTGCGTCCTTGCACTTCTGCGTGATGTAATCCATCATATCTTGGGCCGTCTTTCCCCTGAGCTCTGTTTCCCATGCTATATCTGTTAGGAATTTTCTTATCCCCTCATAGTTTCCCTTTCGGTATGCTAACCTTTTGGTTTCGGTATCCCTCCTCGAGTTCAATAACCCTTCTTCAATCAAGTACTCAAACACCAGTACACTGTGGTCGCTCATTCCTACTGGGTCCTCAAAACCGATTTCTCTTATGTCGGAGTCGTTCAGAGTGAAGACTAGGTCGAGTCTCGCTGGTTCGTCATTGCCTCTCATCCTTGTGGGTTCTCCGACATGCTGGGTTAAAAAGTTGCTTGTCACCACCTCCAATAGTTTGGCTCTCCACGTATCCTCGCCTCCATGCGGTTCCTTGTTCACCCAGTCAATCTTTCCGTGATTGAAGTCGCCCATGATGAGCAGGTGGGATCTATTTCTACAGGCAGCAGAGGCTGCCCTCTCAATTATAGTGTTAACTGCCTTGTTGTTGTTTTCATACTCTTGACTGGGTCTCCTGTCATTTGGTGGAGGGTTGTATATTACTGCTACTACTATTCTTGGTCCTCCCATTGTTATGGTGCCTGCTATGTAGTCTCTGAACTCCTCACAGCCCGGGATGGCCATCTCCTTAAAACTCCATTCCCTTCTCATGAGTAGGGCCACTCCGCCGCCTCCTCTACCTTCCCTCTCTTTCCTTATTACTGTATACTCCTGGGGAAACACGGCATTCGTTATGATTCCAGAGAGTTTTGTTTCAGTGAGTCCGATTACATCTGGGTTAACTTCTTGTGCTCTTTCCCTTAGTTCACTTGTCTTGCTTGTGATCCCATCTATGTTCGAGTACATCACCCTGAAACTGACTCTCTTCTGCTTCTTTTCTGGGGGGGACCTTTGGGATCTGGGGTGAGTGGGAGCTGGGGGGACCTGGCACGGGGGGATTGGTGGAGGAGGGAGGGCTTGGGGTGGTGGGGGAGAGGGGGAGGGTACAGGGGGTGGATAAGAGGGGGAGGGTACAGGGGGTGGATAAGAGGGGGAGGGTACAGGGGGTGGATAAGAGGGGGAGGGTACAGGGGGTGGGTAAGAGAGGGAGGGTTGGGGAATTTAGGCTGCAATTAGGCTCAGCAATTTAGGCTGAGTCTTTGCCTTGCTTGCGATGTCATTTTCGTATTGTCTTTCTGCCTCTCTTCTCATCCTAACATATTCATTCCTGGCATTCTGGTATCTTTCTCTGCTCTCCAGTGTCCTGTTATTCCTATAGTTTCTCCATGCCCTTTTACTTTGCTGCTTAGCTAGCCTACATCTCTGATTAAACCATGGGTTTCTCATCTTCATTTCACTGTTTTCCTTTTGGACTGGGACAAACTTGTTTGCTGCATCCTTGCATTTTTGCGTGATGTATTCCATCATATCTTGGGCCGTCTTTTCCCTGAGCTCTGTTTCCCATGCTATATCTGCTAGGCATTTTCTTATCTCCTCATAGTTTCCCTTTCGGTATGCTAACCTTTTGGTTTCGGTATCCCTTCTCGAGTTCAATAACCCTTCTTCAATCAGGTACTCAAACACCAATACACTGTGGTCGCTCATTCCTACTGGGTCCTCAAAACTGATTTCTCTTATGTCAGAGTCGTTCAGGGTGAAAACCAGGTCGAGCCTCGCTGGTTCGTCGTTTCCTCTCATCCTTGTGGGTTCACTGACATGCTGGGTTAAGAAGTTTCTAGTCGCCACCTCCAGTAGTTTGGCTCTCCACGTATCCTCGCCTCCATGCGGTTCCTTGTTCTCCCAATCAATCCTGCCGTGATTGAAGTCCCCCATGATGAGCAGGTGGGATCTATTTCTACAAGCAGAATTTCTACAGGCTGTGTGTGTGTGTGTGTGTGTGTGTGTGTGTGTGTGTGTGTGTGTGTGTGCGTGTGTGTGTGTGTGTGTGTGTGTGTGTGTGTGTGTGTGTGTGTGTGTGTGTGTATGTGTGTACTCACCTAGTTGTACTCACCTAGTTGTGTCTGCAGGATCGAGCATTGACTCTTGGATCCCGCCTTTCGAGCATCGGTTGTTTACAGCAATGACTCCTCTCCCATTTCCCTATCATACCTGGTTTTAAAATTATGAATAGTATTTGCTTCCACAACCTGTTCCTGAAGTGCATTCCATTTCCCCACTACTCTCACGCTAAAAGAAAACTTCCTAACATCTCTGTGACTCATCTGAGTTTCAAGCTTCCATCCATGTCCTCTCGTTCTGTTACTATTCCGTGTGAACATTTCGTCTATGTCCACTCTGTCAATTCCTCTGAGTATCTTATACGTTCCTATCATGTCCCCCCTCTCCCTTCTTCTTTCTAGTGTTGTAAGGCACAGTTCCCTCAGGCGCTCTTCATACCCCATCCCTCGTAGCTCTGGGACGAGTCTCGTTGCAAACCTCTGAACCTTTTCCAGTTTCATTATATGCTTCTTCAGATGGGGACTCCATGATGAGGCGGCATACTCTAAGACTAGCCTTACGTAGGCAGTGTAAAGCGCCCTAAATGCCTCCTTACTTGTGTGTGTGTGTGTGTGTGTGTGTGTGTGTGTGTGTGTGTGTGTACTCACCTATATGTACTCACCTATATGTGCTTGCAGGATCGAGCATTGACTCTTGGATCCCGCCTTTCTAGCTATCGGTTGTTTACAGCAATGACTCCTGTCCCATTTCCCTATCATACCTAGTTTTAAAAGTATGAATAGTATTTGCTTCCACAACCTGTTCCCCAAGTGCATTCCATTTTTCTACTACTCTCACGCTAAAAGAAAACTTCCTAACATCTCTGTGACTCATCTGAGTTTCCAGTTTCCACCCATGTCCCCTCGTTCTGTTATTATTACGTGTGAACATTTGATCTATTTCCACTTTGTCAATTCCCCTGAGTATTTTATATGTCCCTATCATATCTCCTCTCTCCCTTCTTTTCTCTAGTGTCGTAAGGTTCAGTTCCTTCAGCCGCTCTTCATATCCCATCCCTCGTAGCTCTGGGACAAGCCTCGTCGCAAACCTCTGAACCTTCTCCAGTTTCTTTATGTGTTTCTTCAGGTGGGGGCTCCATGATGGCGCGGCATACTCTAAGACGGGTCTCACGTAGGCAGTGTAAAGCGCCCTAAAAGCTTCCTCATTTAGGTTTCTGAATGAAGTTCTAATTTTCGCCAGTGTAGAGTACGCTGCTGTCGTTATCCTATTTATATGTGCCTCAGGAGTTAGATTAGGTGTCACATCCACTCCCAGGTCTCTTTCTCGAATCGTTACAGGTAGGCTGTTCCCCTTCATTGTGTACTGTCCCTTTGGTCTCCTGTCACCTGATCCCATTTCCATAACTTTACATTTACTGGTGTTAAACTCCAGTAGCCATTTCTCTGACCATCTCTGCAGCCTGTTTAAGTCCTCTTGGAGGATCCTACAATCCTCGTCTGTCACAACTCTTCTCATTAATTTTGCGTCATCTGCAAACATCGACATGTATGATTCCACTCCTGTAAACATATCATTTACGTAAATTAGAAAGAGGATTGGTCCCAGCACCGATCCTTGAGGTACTCCACTTGTTACTGTTCGCCAGTCCGACTTTTCGCCCCTTACCATTACCCTCTGGCTCCTTCCTGTTAGGTAGTTCTTCACCCATACTAGGGCCTTTCCGCTTACTCCTGCCTGCCTCTCAAGTTTGTATAGCAGTCTCATGTGCGGTACCGTATCAAAGGCCTTTTGGCAGTCAAGAAATATGCAGTCTGCCCAGCCTTCTCTGTCCTGCCTTATCCTTGTTACTTTATCATAGAATTCTAAAAGGTTTGTTAGGCATGATTTCCCTGTCCAGAACCCATGTTGGTGCTTGTTTACAAACCCAATGCTCTCCAGGTGCTCAACAAGTCTTAGCCTAATTATTCTTTCAAGTATTTTGCAGGGGATGCTTGTCAGTGATACGGGTCTGTAGTTAAGTGCCTCCTCCCTATCCCCCTTTTTGAAAATCGGTACGACATTTGCCTCCTTCCAGCAACTGGGCAATTCTCCCGACATAAGTGACTCATTGAAGATCATTGCCAGAGGCACGCTGAGAGCCTGCGCTGCCTCTTTAAGTATCCACGGTGATACTTTGTCTGGTCCAACAGCTTTATTTTCATCCAGTATTGTCAACTGTTTCATTACATCCTCTGCTGTCACCTCTATATCTGATAGTCTTTCATCTTGGGTAATCTCTTCTAACAATGGGAGCTGCTCAGGCTCGGTAGTGAACACTCCATGGAATTTTGCATTCAGTACCTCGCAGATTTCCTTGTCGCTTTCTGTATATGCCCCTTCTGTTTTCCTCAGTCTTGTCACTTGGTCATTTACCGACATCTTCCTTCTTATATGGCTATGTAGTAATTTTGGTTGCTTTTTCGCCTTGACTGCAATATCGTTCTCATAATTTCTTTCCGACACTCGTCTTATGTTAATGTAATCATTCCTAGCTCTGTTACATCTAATCCTGTTGTCCTCTGTCCTTTGCCTTCTGTACTTCCTCCACTCCCTCCTGCTTCTCACCTTTGCTTCCTGACACTGTCTATTAAACCATGGGTTATTATATTCCCTCCTGCTTTTTTCCTTTATTGTTGGAATAAATCTATCTTCAGCCTCCTTGCATTTCAATATGACTTGGTTCATCATACCTTGCACTGTTTTTCCTCTAAGTTCTTCCTCCCACTGCACTTCTCCCAGGTAGTCCCTTATCCTTCTGTAGTCCCCTTTTCTGTAATCAAGTCTCCTTTCCCGGACCTCTTGTCCTTTGGTCACAATTTTAAGCTCCATCATGTAGTCAAAGGCTAGGACACAATGGTCACTAGCTCCTAGTGGTATTTCATGTTCCAACTGCTCGATGTCTTCTACATTCTGAGTGATAATGAGATCTAATAGGCTGGGCGTATCCCCTCCTCTTTCCCTAGTATCTTCTTTCACATGCTGTGTTAGGAAATTCCTGTCAATAACGTCTACCAGCTTCGCTCCCCAGGTCTCCTCCCCGCCATGGGGATTCCTCGTTTCCCAATCTATCTCTCCGTGATTTAGGTCCCCCATGACCAGCAGCTTCGCTCTCATTCTATGCGCTAAAGTTGTGTAAAAATTCTATGTGTGTGTGTGTGTGTGTGTGTGTGTGTGTGTGTGTGTGTGTGTGTGTGTATGTGTGTGTGTGTGTGTGTGTGTGTGTGTGTGTGTGTGTGTGTGTGTGTGTGTGTGTGTGTGTGTGTGTGTGTGTGTGTGTACTCACCTAGTTGTACTCACCTAGTTGTGTTTGCGGGGGTTGAGCTCTGGCTCTTTGGTCCCGCCTCTCAACCGTCAATCAACAGGTGTACAGATTCCTGAGCCTATCGGGCTCTGTCATATCTACACTTGAAACTGTGTATGGAGTGAGCCTCATCTCACTCTTCGAACATTTCGAACATTTGTGTGTGTGTGTGTGTGTGTGTGTGTGTGTGTATGTGTGTGTGTGTGTGTGTGTGTGTGTGTGTGTGTGTGTGTGTGTGTGTGTGTGTGTGTGTGTGTGTGTGTGTGTGTGTGTGTGTACTCACCTAGTTGTACTCACCTAGTTGTACTCACCTAATTGTGTCTGCAGGATCGAGCATTGACTCTTGGATCCCGCCTTTCGAGCATCGGTTGTTTACAGCAATGACTCCTGTCCCATTTCCCTATCATACCTGGTTTTAAAATTATGAATAGTATTTGCTTCCACAACCTGTTCCTGAAGTGCATTCCATTTCCCCACTACTCTCACGCTAAAAGAAAACTTCCTAACATCTCTGTGACTCATCTGAGTTTCAAGCTTCCATCCATGTCCTCTCGTTCTGTTACTATTCCGTGTGAACATTTCGTCTATGTCCACTCTGTCAATTCCTCTGAGTATCTTATACGTTCCTATCATGTCCCCCCTCTCCCTTCTTCTTTCTAGTGTCGTAAGGCACAGTTCCCTCAGGCGCTCTTCATACCCCATCCCTCGTAGCTCTGGGACGAGTCTCGTTGCAAACCTCTGAACCTTTTCCAGTTTCATTATATGCTTCTTCAGATGGGGACTCCATGATGAGGCGGCATACTCTAAGACTGGCCTTACGTAGGCAGTGTAAAGCGCCCTAAATGCCTCCTTACTTGTGTGTGTGTGTGTGTGTGTGTGTGTGTGTGTGTGTGTGTGTGTGTGTGTGTGTGTGTGTGTGTGTGTGTGTGTGTGTGTGTGTGTGTGTACTCACCTAGTTGTACTCACCTAGTTGTGTCTGCAGGATCGAGCATTGACTCTTGGATCCCGCCTTTCGAGCATCGGTTGTTTACAGCAATGACTCCTGTCCCATTTCCCTATCATACCTGGTTTTAAAATTATGAATAGTATTTGCTTCCACAACCTGTTCCTGAAGTGCATTCCATTTCCCCACTACTCTCACGCTAAAAGAAAACTTCCTAACATCTCTGTGACTCATCTGAGTTTCAAGCTTCCATCCATGTCCTCTCGTTCTGTTACTATTCCGTGTGAACATTTCGTCTATGTCCACTCTGTCAATTCCTCTGAGTATCTTATACGTTCCTATCATGTCCCCCCTCTCCCTTCTTCTTTCTAGTGTCGTAAGGCACAGTACCCTCAGGCGCTCTTCATACCCCATCCCTCGTAGCTCTGGGACGAGTCTCTTTGCAAACCTCTGAACCTTTTCCAGTTTCATTATATGCTTCTTCAGATGGGGACTCCATGATGAGGCGGCATACTCTAAGACTGGCCTTACGTAGGCAGTGTAAAGCGCCCTAAATGCCTCCTTACTTGTGTGTGTGTGTGTGTGTGTGTGTGTGTGTGTGTGTGTGTGTGTGTGTGTGTGTGTGTGTGTGTGTGTGTGTGTGTGTGTGTGTGTGTGTGTGTACTCACCTAGTTGTGTCTGCAGGATCGAGCATTGACTCTTGGATCCCGCCTTTCGAGCATCGGTTGTTTACAGCAATGACTCCTGTCCCATTTCCCTATCATACCTGGTTTTAAAATTATGAATAGTATTTGCTTCCACAACCTGTTCCTGAAGTGCATTCCATTTCCCCACTACTCTCTCGCTAAAAGAAAACTTCCTAACATCTCTGTGACTCATCTCAGTTTCAAGCTTCCATCCATGTCCTCTCGTTCTGTTACTATTCCGTGTGAACATTTCGTCTATGTCCACTCTGTCAATTCCTCTGAGTATCTTATACGTTCCTATCATGTCCCCCCTCTCCCTTCTTCTTTCTAGTGTCGTAAGGCACAGTTCCCTCAGGCGCTCTTCATACCCCATCCCTCGTAGCTCTGGGACGAGTCTCGTTGCAAACCTCTGAACCTTTTCCAGCTTCATTATATGCTTCTTCAGATGGGGACTCCATGATGAGGCGGCATACTCTAAGACTGGCCTTACGTAGGCAGTGTAAAACGCCCTAAATGCCTCCTTACTTGTGTGTGTGTGTGTGTGTGTGTGTGTGTGTGTGTGTGTGTGTGTGTACTCACCTAGTTGTGTCTGCAGGATCGAGCATTGACTCTTGGATCCCGCCTTTCGAGCATCGGTTGTTTACAGCAATGACTCCTGTCCCATTTCCCTATCATACCTGGTTTTAAAATTATGAATAGTATTTGCTTCCACAACCTGTTCCTGAAGTGCATTCCATTTCCCCACTACTCTCACGCTAAAAGAAAACTTCCTAACATCTCTGTGACTCATCTGAGTTTCAAGCTTCCATCCATGTCCTCTCGTTCTGTTACTATTCCGTGTGAACATTTCGTCTATGTCCACTCTGTCAATTCCTCTGAGTATCTTATACGTTCCTATCATGTCCCCCCTCTCCCTTCTTCTTTCTAGTGTCGTAAGGCACAGTTCCCTCAGGCGCTCTTCATACCCCATCCCTCGTAGCTCTGGGACGAGTCTCGTTGCAAACCTCTGAACCTTTTCCAGTTTCATTATATGCTTCTTCAGATGGGGACTCCATGATGAGGCGGCATACTCTAAGACTGGCCTTACGTAGGCAGTGTAAAACGCCCTAAATGCCTCCTTACTTGTGTGTGTGTGTGTGTGTGTGTGTGTGTGTGTGTGTGTATACTCACCTAGTTGTACTCACCTAGTTGTGTCTGCAGGATCGAGCATTGACTCTTGGATCCCGCCTTTCGAGCATCGGTTGTTTCCAGCAATGACTCCTGTCCCATTTCCCTATCATATCTGGTTTTAAAATTATGAATAGTATTTGCTTCCACAACCTGTTCCTGAAGTGCATTCCATTTCCCCACTACTCTCACGCTAAAAGAAAACTTCCTAACATCTCTGTGACTCATCTGAGTTTCAAGCTTCCATCCATGTCCTCTCGTTCTGTTACTATTCCGTGTGAACATTTCGTCTAAGTCCACTCTGTCAATTCCTCTGAGTATCTTATACGTTCCTATCATGTCCCCCCTCTCCCTTCTTCTTTCTAGTGTCTTAAGGCACAGTTCCCTCAGGCGCTTTTCATACCCCATCCCTCGTAGCTCTGGGACGAGTCTCGTTGCAAACCTCTGAACCTTTTCCAGTTTCATTATATGCTTCTTCAGATGGGGACTCCATGATGAGGCGGCATACTCTAAGACTGGCCTTACGTAGGCAGTGTAAAGCGCCCTAAATGCCTCCTTACTTGTGTGTGTGTGTGTGTGTGTGTGTGTGTGTGTGTGTGTGTGTGTGTGTGTGTGTGTGTGTGTGTGTGTGTGTGTGTGTGTACTCACCTAGTTGTACTCACCTAGTTGTGTCTGCAGGATCGAGCATTGACTCTTGGATCCCGCCTTTCGAGCATCGGTTGTTTACAGCAATGACTCCTGTCCCATTTCCCTATCATACCTGGTTTTAAAATTATGAATAGTATTTGCTTCCACAACCTGTTCCTGAAGTGCATTCCATTTCCCCACTACTCTCACGCTAAAAGAAAACTTCCTATCATCTCTGTGACTCATCTGAGTTTCAAGCTTCCATCCATGTCCTCTCGTTCTGATACTATTCCGTGTGAACATTTCGTCTATGTCCACTCTGTCAATTCCTCTGAGTATCTTATACGTTCCTATCATGTCCCCCCTCTCCCTTCTTCTTTCTAGTGTCGTAAGGCACAGTTCCCTCAGGCGCTCTTCATACCCCATCCCTCGTAGCTCTGGGACGAGTCTCGTTGCAAACCTCTGAACCTTTTCCAGCTTCATTATATGCTTCTTCAGATGGGGACTCCATGATGAGGCGGCATACTCTAAGACTGGCCTTACGTAGCAAGTGTAAAGCGCCCTAAATGCCTCCTTACTTGTGTGTGTGTGTGTGTGTGTGTGTGTGTGTGTGTATGTGTGTGTGTGTGTGTGTGTGTGTGTGTGTGTGTACTCACCTAGTTGCACTCACCTAGTTGTGTCTGCAGGATCGAGCATTGACTCTTGGATCCCGCCTTTCGAGCATCGGTTGTTTACAGCAATGACTCCTGTCCCATTTCCCTATCATACCTGGTTTTAAAATTATGAATAGTATTTGCTTCCACAACCTGTTCCTGAAGTGCATTCCATTTCCCCACTACTCTCACGCTAAAAAAAAACTTCCTAACATCTCTGTGACTCATCTGAGTTTCAAGCTTCCATCCATGTCCTCTCGTTCTGTTACTATTCCGTGTGAACATTTCGTCTATGTCCACTCTGTCAATTCCTCTGAGTATCTTATACGTTCCTATCATGTCCCCCCTCTCCCTTGTTCTTTCTAGTGTCGTAAGGCACAGTTCCCTCAGGCGCTCTTCATGCCCCATCCCTCGTAGCTCTGGGACGAGTCTCGTTGCAAACCTCTGAACCATTTCCAGTTTCATTATATGCTTCTTCAGATGGGGACTCCATGATGAGGCGGCATACTCTAAGACTGGCCTTACGTAGGCAGTGTAAAGCGCCCTAAATGCCTCCTTACTTGTGTGTGTGTGTGTGTGTGTGTGTGTGTGTGTGTGTGTGTGTGTGTGTGTGTGTGTGTGTGTGTGTGTGTGTGTGTGTGTGTGTGTGTGTGTGTACTCACCTAGTTGTACTCACCTAGTTGTGTCTGCAGGATCGAGCATTGACTCTTGGATCCCGCCTTTCGAGCATCGGTTGTTTACAGCAATGACTCCTGTCCCATTTCCCTATCATACCTGGTTTTAAAATTATGAATAGTATTTGCTTCCACAACCTGTTCTTGAAGTGCATTCCATTTCCCCACTACTCTCACGCTAAAAGAAAACTTCCTAACATCTCTGTGACTCATCTGAGTTTCAAGCTTCCATCCATGTCCTCTCGTTCTGTTACTATTCCGTGTGAACATTTCGTCTATGTCCACTCTGTCAATTCCTCTGAGTATCTTATACGTTCCTATCATGTCCCCCCTCTCCCTTCTTCTTTCTAGTGTCGTAAG
>NW_027189819.1:0-5000 GCF_040958095.1 Procambarus clarkii | reverse complement strand
ACCTGGTTTTAAAATTATGAATAGTATTTGCTTCCACAACCTGTTCCTGAAGTGCATTCCATTTCCCCACTACTCTCACGCTAAAAGAAAACTTCCTAACATCTCTGTGACTCATCTGAGTTTCAAGCTTCCATCCATGTCCTCTCGTTCTGTTACTATTCCGTGTGAACATTTCGTCTATGTCCACTCTGTCAATTCCTCTGAGTATCTTATACGTTCCTATCATGTCCCCCCTCTCCCTTCTTCTTTCTAGTGTCGTAAGGCACAGTTCCCTCAGGCGCTCTTCATACCCCATCCCTCGTAGCTCTGGGACGAGTCTCGTTGCAAACGTCTGAACCTTTTCCAGTTTCATTATATGCTTCTTCAGATGGGGACTCCATGATGAGGCGGCATACTCTAAGACTGGCCTTACGTATGCAGTGTAAAACGCCCTAAATGCCTCCTTACTTGTGTGTGTGTGTGTGTCTGTGTGTGTGTGTGTGTATGTGTGTGTGTGTGTGTGTGTGTGTGTGTGTGTGTGTGTGTGTACTCACCTAGTTGTACTCACCTAGTTGTGTCTGCAGGATCGAGCATTGACTCCTGGATCCCGCCTTTCGAGCATCGGTTGTTTACAGCAATGACTCCTGTCCCATTTCCCTATCATACCTGGTTTTAAAATTATGAATAGTATTTGCTTCCACAACCTGTTCCTGAAGTGCATTCCATTTCCCCACTACTCTCACGCTAAAAGAAAACTTCCTAACATCTCTGTGACTCATCTGAGTTTCAAACTTCCATCCATGTCCTCTCGTTCTGTTACTATTCCGTGTGAACATTTCGTCTATGTCCACTCTGTCAATTCCTCTGAGTATCTTATACGTTCCTATCATGTCCCCCCTCTCCCTTCTTCTTTCTAGTGTCGTAAGGCACAGTTCCCTCAGGCGCTCTTCATACCCCATCCCTCGTAGCTCTGGGACGAGTCTCGTTGCAAACCTCTGAACCTTTTCCAGTTTCATTATATGCTTCTTCAGATGGGGACTCCATGATGAGGCGGCATACTCTAAGACTGGCCTTACGTAGGCAGTGTAAAGCGCCCTAAATGCCTCCTTACTTGTGTGTGTGTGTGTGTGTGTGTGTGTGTGTGTGTGTGTGTGTGTGTGTGTGTGTGTGTGTGTGTGTGTACTCACCTAGTTGTACTCACCTAGTTGTGTCTGCAGGATCGAGCATTGACTCTTGGATCCCGCCTTTCGAGCATCGGTTGTTTACAGCAATGACTCCTGTCCCATTTCCCTATCATACCTGGTTTTAAAATTATGAATAGTATTTGCTTCCACAACCTGTTCCTGAAGTGCATTCCATTTCCCCACTACTCTCACGCTAAAAGAAAACTTCCTAACATCTCTGTGACTCATCTGAGTTTCAAGCTTCCATCCATGTCCTCTCGTTCTGTTACTATTCCGTGTGAACATTTCGTCTATGTCCACTCTGTCAATTCCTCTGAGTATCTTATACGTTCCTATCATGTCCCCCCTCTCCCTTCTTCTTTCTAGTGTCGTAAGGCACAGTTCCCTCAGGCGCTCTTCATACCCCATCCCTTGTAGCTCTGGGACGAGTCTCGTTGCAAACGTCTGAACCTTTTCCAGTTTCATTATATGCTTCTTCAGATGGGGACTCCATGATGAGGCGGCATACTCTAAGACTGGCCTTACGTAGGCAGTGTAAAGCGGCCTAAATGCCTCCTTACTTGTGTGTGTGTGTGTGTGTGTGTGTGTGTGTGTGTGTGTGTGTGTGTATGTGTGTGTGTGTGTGTGTGTGTGTGTGTGTGTGTGTGTGTGTGTGTGTGTACTCACCTAGTTGTACTCACCTAGTTGTGTCTGCAGGATCGAGCATTGACTATTGGATCCCGCCTTTCGAGCATCGGTTGTTTACAGCAATGACTCCTGTCCCATTTCCCTATCATACCTGGTTTTAAAATTATGAATAGTATTTGCTTCCACAACCTGTTCCTGAAGTGCATTCCATTTCCCCACTACTCTCACGCTAAAAGAAAACTTCCTAACATCTCTGTGACTCATCTGAGTTTCAAGCTTCCATCCATGTCCTCTCGTTCTGTTACTATTCCGTGTGAACATTTCGTCTATGTCCACTCTGTCAATTCCTCTGAGTATCTTATACGTTCCTATCATGTCCCCCCTCTCCCTTCTTCTTTCTAGTGTCGTAAGGCACAGTTCCCTCAGGCGCTCTTCATACCCCATCCCTCGTAGCTCTGGGACGAGTCTCGTTGCAAACCTCTGAACCTTTTCCAGTTTCATTATATGCTTCTTCAGATGGGGACTCCATGATGAGACGGCATACTCTAAGACTGGCCTTACGTAGGCAGTGTAAAGCGCCCTAAATGCCTCCTTACTTGTGTGTGTGTGTGTGTGTGTGTGTGTGTGTGTGTGTATGTGTGTGTGTGTGTGTGTGTGTGTGTGTGTGTGTGTGTGTACTCACCTAGTTGTACTCACCTAGTTGTGTCTGCAGGATCGAGCATTGACTCTTGGATCCCGCCTTTCGAGCTTCGGTTGTTTACAGCAATGACTCCTGTCCCATTTCCCTATCATAGCTGGTTTTAAAATTATGAATAGTATTTGCTTCCACAACCTGTTCCTGAAGTGCATTCCATTTCCCCACTACTCTCACGCTAAAAGAAAACTTTCTAACATCTCTGTGACTCATCTGAGTTTCAAGCTTCCATCCATGTCCTCTCGTTCTGTTACTATTCCGTGTGAACATTTCGTCTAAGTCCACTCTGTCAATTCCTCTGAGTATCTTATACGTTCCTATCATGTCCCCCCTCTCCCTTCTTCTTTCTAGTGTCGTAAGGCACAGTTCCCTCAGGCGCTCTTCATACCCCATCCCTCGTAGCTCTGGGACGAGTCTCGTTGCAAACGTCTGAACCTTTTCCAGTTTCATTATATGCTTCTTCAGATGGGGACTCCATGATGAGGCGGCATACTCTAAGACTGGCCTTACGTAGGCAGTGTAAAGCGCCCTAAATGCCTCCTTACTTGTGTGTGTGTGTGTGTGTGTGTGTGTGTGTGTGTGTATGTGTGTGTGTGTGTGTGTGTGTGTGTGTGTGTGTACTCACCTAGTTGTACTCACCTAGTTGTGTCTGCAGGATCGAGCATTGACTCTTGGATCCCGCCTTTCGAGCATCGGTTGTTTACAGCAATGACTCCTGTCCCATTTCCCTATCATACCTGGTTTTAAAATTATGAATAGTATTTGCTTCCACAACCTGTTCCTGAAGTGCATTCCATTTCCCCACTACTCTCACGCTAAAAGAAAACTTCCTAACATCTCTGTGACTCATCTGAGTTTCAAGCTTCCATCCATGTCCTCTCGTTCTGTTACTATTCCGTGTGAACATTTCGTCTATGTCCACTCTGTCAATTCCTCTGAGTATCTTATATGTTCTATCATGTCCCCCCTCTCCCTTCTTCTTTCTAGTGTCGTAAGGCACAGTTCCCTCAGGCGCTCTTCATACCCCATCCCTCGTAGCTCTGGGACGAGTCTCGTTGCAAACCTCTGAACCTTTTCCAGTTTCATTATATGCTTCTTCAGATGGGGACTCCATGATGAGGCGGCATACTCTAAGACTGGCCTTACGTAGGCAGTGTAAAACGCCCTAAATGCCTCCTTACTTGTGTGTGTGTGTGTGTGTGTGTGTGTGTGTGTGTGTGTGTGTGTGTGTGTGTACTCACCTAGTTGTACTCACCTAGTTGTGTCTGCAGGATCGAGCATTGACTCTTGGATCCCGCCTTTCGAGCATCGGTTGTTTACAGCAATGACTCCTGTCCCATTTCCCTATCATACCTGGTTTTAAAATTATGAATAGTATTTGCTTCCACAACCTGTTCCTGAAGTGCATTCCATTTCCCCACTACTCTCACGCTAAAAGAAAACTTCCTAACATCTCTGTGACTCATCTGAGTTTCAAGCTTCCATCCATGTCCTCTCGTTCTGTTACTATTCCGTGTGAACATTTCGTCTATGTCCACTCTGTCAATTCCTCTGAGTATGTTATACGTTCCTATCATGTCCCCCCTCTCCCTTCTTCTTTCTAGTGTCGTAAGGCACAGTTCCCTCAGGCGCTCTTCATACCCCATCCCTCGTAGCTCTGGGACGAGTCTCGTTGCAAACCTCTGAACCTTTTCCAGTTTCATTATATGCTTCTTCAGATGGGGACTCCATGATGAGGCGGCATACTCTAAGACTGGCCTTACGTAGGCAGTGTAAAACGCCCTAAATGCCTCCTTACTTGTGTGTGTGTGTGTGTGTGTGTGTGTGTGTGTGTGTGTGTGTGTGTGTGTACTCACCTAGTTGTACTCACCTAGTTGTGTCTGCAGGATCGAGCATTGACTCTTGGATCCCGCCTTTCGAGCATCGGTTGTTTACAGCAATGACTCCTGTCCCATTTCCCTATCATACCTGGTTTTAAAATTATGAATAGTATTTGCTTCCACAACCTGTTCCTGAAGTGCATTCCATTTCCCCACTACTCTCACGCTAAAAGAAAACTTCCTAACATCTCTGTGACTCATCTGAGTTTCAAGCTTCCATCCATGTCCTCTCGTTCTGTTACTATTCCGTGTGAACATTTCGTCTATGTCCACTCTGTCAATTCCTCTGAGTATGTTATACGTTCCTATCATGTCCCCCCTCTCCCTTCTTCTTTCTAGTGTCGTAAGGCACAGTTCCCTCAGGCGCTCTTCATACCCCATCCCTCGTAGCTCTGGGACGAGTCTCGTTGCAAACCTCTGAACCTTTTCCAGTTTCATTATATGCTTCTTCAGATGGGGACTCCATGATGAGGCGGCATACTCTAAGACTGGCCTTACGTAGGCAGTGTAAAGCGCCCTAAATGCCTGCTTACTTGTGTGTGTGTGTGTGTGTGTGTGTGTGTGTGTGTGTGTGTGTGTGTGTGTGTGTGTGTGTGTGTGTGTGTGTGTGTGTGTGTGTGTGTGTGTGTGTGTGTG
>NW_027189818.1:80000-82500 GCF_040958095.1 Procambarus clarkii | reverse complement strand
ACACGCTAACATTATAAATTACATTAACACTAAACACGCGTACATGTATATATGTCAATCAATTTACGTAAAAAAACATTCACTAATATGTTCCTTTTACAATTAACACACAGATAATTACCGTACACATGTCAGTCCAATTGCAGGTACACATAGACACACATAGCTGCACTTGTCTGTCGCTCCTGATAATAGTATACATAGGTATACACACAAAACAGTCCTTTATCAACTAATGTGTGTGTGTGTGTTTGTGTGTGTATTTACTCCTTGTATTTATTATTTGTGTCTACAAAATTGAGTTATTAGCTCTTGGACCCCGCCTCTCAAACAAATGTATTTTTCATTTTTTATATCTACTACATTTATTTTTCACTAACATACAAACACACACAGGTACAGGTACACAAAGAATGACAAAGAGGCGTGTGAAGAACTCAACAAAAGGTTCCAGGAGGTCTTTACAATAGAACACGGAGAAGTCACGGCGCTAGGAGAGGTGGCAGCAAACCAGGTGACCTTGGAAAGGTTCGAAATTACAAGAGATGAGGTCAAGAAGCACCTATTGGAGCTGGATGTGAGAAAAGCTGTTGGGCCGGATGGAATCTCACCATGGGTATTGAAAGAGTGTGCAGGAGCACTTTGCTTGCCACTCTCCATAGTGTATAGTAGGTCATTGGAAATGGGAGACCTACCGGAAATATGGAAGACTGCTAATGTAGTACCAATACTTAAAAAGGGTGACAGACAAGAGGCACTGAACTACAGGAAAGTGTCCTTAACTTGTATAACCATGCAAGGTGATGGAGAAGATTGTGAGAAAAAACCTAGTAACACATCTGGAGAGAAGAGACTTCGTTACACAACCATCAACATGTGTTCAGGGAGGGTAAATCTTGCCTTACAGGCTTGATAGAATTCTACGATCAGGTGACAAAGATAAGGCAAGAAAGAGAAGACATGGGCGGACTGCGTTTTTTTTGGACTGTCGGAAAGCCTTTGACACAGCACCCATAAAAGGTTATGCATAAGCTGGAGAAACAGGCAGGAGTAACTAGTAGGGCGCTCCAGTGGATAAGGGAGTACCTAAGCAATAAGAAGCAGAGAGTTATAGTGAGGGTTGAGACCTCAGAATGGCGTGAAGGCACAGTGGAGTCCCACAGGGCTCTGTGCTTGGACCTATGCTGTTTCTGATATACGTAAATGATCTCCAGAGGGCATAAACTCATTCCTCTCAATGGTTGCTGACGACGCCAAAATTATGAGAAGGATTAGGACAGAGGAGGACAGCTTGAGGCTTCAAGAAGACCTGGCACAAGCTGCAGGAATGGTCGAACAAATGGCTGTTAGAGTTTAACCCAAGCAAATGTGAATGTAATGAAGATAGGGGTAGGAAGCAGGAGACCAGATACAAGGTATCACTTGGGAGATGAAATACTTCAAGAGTCAGAGAGGAGAGAAAGACCTGGGGGTTGATATCACGCCAGAACCTCTCCCCTGAATGCTCATATCAAAAGGATAACATCAGCAGCATATGCCAGGTTGGCTAAATAAGAACGGCCTTTAGAAACTTGTGTAAGGAATCTTTCAGAACATTATATACCACATATGTCAGACAATCTTGGAGTATGCGGCTCCAGCATGGAGTCCATATCTAGTCAAGCATAAAACTAAACTGGAAAAAGTTTCAAAGGTTTGCCACCAGACTAGTACCCGAGCAGAGAGGCATAAGCTACGAGGAGAGACTACGGGAATTGAACCTCACTTCGTTGGAAGACAGAAGAGTTAGGGGGGACATGATCAACACATTCAAGATTCTCAAGGGAATTGACAGGGTTGATAAAGAGAGGCTATTTAACACTAGGGGAGCCGGTCGGCCGAGCGGACAGCACGCGGGACTTGTGATCCTGTGGTCCTGGGTTCGATCCCAGGCGCCGGCGAGAAACAATGGGCAGAGTTTTCTTTCACCCTATGCCCCTGTTACCTAGCAGTAAAATAGGTACCTGGGTGTTAGTCAAGCTGTCACGGGCTGCTTCCTGGGGGTGAAGGCTTGGTCGAGGGACCGGGCCACTGGGACACTAAAGCCCCGAAAACATCTCAAGATAACCTCAAGATAAGGGGCACACGCACTAGGGGACACAGGTGGAAACTGAGTGCCCAAATGAGCCACAGAGATATAAGAAAAAAACTTTTTTAGTGTCAGTGGTTGACAAATGGAATGCATTAGGCAGTAATGTGGAGAAGGCTGACTCCATACACAGTTTCAAGTGTAGATATGATAGAGCACAATAGGCTCAAGAAACCTGTACACCTGTTGATTGACGGTTGAGAGGTGGGACCACAGAGCCAGAGCTCAACCCCCGCAAGAACAACTAGGTGAGTACACACACCACACACACACACACACACACGGCACGCACACGCACGCACACACACACACACACACAACAAACACACCACACCACACATTAGGTAAGTACACACACACACACACACACAC
>NW_027189818.1:45000-77500 GCF_040958095.1 Procambarus clarkii | reverse complement strand
TCATATCAAAAGGATAACATCAGCAGCATATGCCAGGTTGGCTAAATAAGAACGGCCTTTAGAAACTTGTGTAAGGAATCTTTCAGAACATTATATACCACATATGTCAGACCAATCTTGGAGTATGCGGCTCCAGCATGGAGTCCATATCTAGTCAAGCATAAAACTAAACTGGAAAAAGTTCAAAGGTTTGCCACCAGACTAGTACCCGAGCAGAGAGGCATAAGCTACGAGGAGAGACTACGGGAATTGAACCTCACTTCGTTGGAAGACAGAAGAGTTAGGGGGGACATGATCAACACATTCAAGATTCTCAAGGGAATTGACAGGGTTGATAAAGAGAGGCTATTTAACACTAGGGGAGCCGGTCGGCCGAGCGGACAGCACGCGGGACTTGTGATCCTGTGGTCCTGGGTTCGATCCCAGGCGCCGGCGAGAAACAATGGGCAGAGTTTCTTTCACCCTATGCCCCTGTTTACCTAGCCAGTAAAATAGGTACCTGGGTGTTAGTCAGCTGTCACGGGCTGCTTCCTGGGGGTGAAGGCTTGGTCGAGGACCGGGCCACTGGGACACTAAAGCCCCGAAACATCTCAAGATAACCTCAAGATAAGGGGCACACGCACTAGGGGACACAGGTGGAAACTGAGTGCCCAAATGAGCCACAGAGATATAAGAAAAAACTTTTTTAGTGTCAGTGGTTGACAAATGGAATGCATTAGGCAGTAATGTGGAGAAGGCTGACTCCATACACAGTTTCAAGTGTAGATATGATAGAGCACAATAGGCTCAAGAACCTGTACACCTGTTGATTGACGGTTGAGAGGTGGGACCACAGAGCCAGAGCTCAACCCCCGCAAGAACAACTAGGTGAGTACACACACACACACACACACACACACGCACGCACACGCACGCACACACACACACACACAAACAAACACACACACACACACATTAGGTAAGTACACACACACACACACACACACACACTCAAACACACAAACACACACACACACATACACACACACGTACACACACACACACACACACTCAAACACAAACACACACACACACATACACACACACACACACACACACACACACACACACACACACACACACACACGCACGCACACGCACGCACACACACACACACACACACACACAAACACACACACACACACATTAGGTGAGTACACACACACACACACACACACACTCAAACACACAAACACACACACACACATACACACACACGCACACACACACACACACACACACACACACACACACACACACACACACACACACACACACACACACACACACACACACACACACACACACACAGGAAGCA
This sequence comes from Procambarus clarkii, assembly GCF_040958095.1. Taxonomy (NCBI): domain Eukaryota; kingdom Metazoa; phylum Arthropoda; class Malacostraca; order Decapoda; family Cambaridae; genus Procambarus; species Procambarus clarkii. The sequence goes on along the minus strand of NW_027189818.1, from coordinate 76,143 downwards.
ACCTGTAACAGCTGTTTAAATCCCAGGTACCTATTTACTGCTAGGTAAATGGGGCAACAGGGTGAAACAAACTGCCCAGTTTCGTTTCTGCCATCACCGGAGGATCGAACACGGACGCTAGGATTACGAGTCGAGAGCGCTGTCTACTCAGCTGTCAGGCCCCGTAGTGCGTGTATTCGTCAAAAACATAATTTTGGAGAGGTTAAGGGAAAGGAATGATGCTTCCTGGGTTGGAGGGTTGGTGTGAGGTTAGTCACTTAGTGGCCTTGGACCTGTGGGGGAGGTCGGGTGGGCGGGGGGTTGCCAGTTATGAATTTAATGAATGAATTTGTTAAGATAGGGTATTTATGTAAAAGACGCTGGGAAGAGATAGTAACAAAAGTGTTCCTGACTGATGTGAGGTAGTGTGTGATTGACTTGTATGTTAGAAAAATTAATGCATACATGAAAATTACCTGTTCTTTGAAAATGTTTCTTTGTAAAATAAGTACAAGTTGTTTTGTAAACAAAATATGATTATTTTTCTTTAATAAACACACATGAGCACAAATGGTCCTCGGGAGTCCGAGAGATTGAGAGCGAACTAAAAATAGTAACAAAAAATGAGACAATGATGGGATACTATGTAATTCAAACATAAACTTGTTAACCATGTAAATTACAGTACCACTAAACACGCGTACACGTACATATGTCAATCAATTTACATAAATAAACATTCACTAATATGTTCCCTTAACAACGGACACAGATAATTACCGTACACATGTCAGTCCAATTGCAGGTACACATAGACACACATAGCTGCACTTGTCTGTCGCTCCTGATAATAGTATACATAGGTATACACACAAAACAGTCCTTTATCAACTAATGTGTGTGTGTGTGTGTTTGTGTGTGTATTTACTCCTTGTATTTATTATTTGTGTCTACAAAATTGAGTTATTAGCTCTTGGACCCCGCCTCTCAAACAAATGTATTTTTCATTTTTTATATCTACTACATTTATTTTTCACTAACATACAAACACACACAGGTACAGGTACACAAAGAATGACAAAGAGGCGTGTGAAGAACTCAACAAAAGGTTCCAGGAGGTCTTTACAATAGAACACGGAGAAGTCACGGCGCTAGGAGAGGTGGCAGCAAACCAGGTGACCTTGGAAAGGTTCGAAATTACAAGAGATGAGGTCAAGAAGCACCTATTGGAGCTGGATGTGAGAAAAGCTGTTGGGCCGGATGGAATCTCACCATGGGTATTGAAAGAGTGTGCAGGAGCACTTTGCTTGCCACTCTCCATAGTGTATAGTAGGTCATTGGAAATGGGAGACCTACCGGAAATATGGAAGACTGATAATGTAGTACCAATACTTAAAAGGGTGACAGACAAGAGGCACTGAACTACAGGAAAGTGTCCTTAACTTGTATACCATGCAAGGTCATGGAGAAGATTGTGAGAAAAAACCTAGTAACACATCTGGAGAGAAGAGACTTCGTTACAACCCATCAACATGTGTTCAGGGAGGGTAAATCTTGCCTACAGGCTTGATAGAATTCTACGATCAGGTGACAAAGATAAGGCAAGAAAGAGAAGAATGGGCGGACTGCGTTTTTTTGGACTGTCGGAAAGCCTTTGACACAGCACCCCATAAAAGGTTGATGCATAAGCTGGAGAAACAGGCAGGAGTAACTAGTAGGGCGCTCCAGTGGATAAGGGAGTACCTAAGCAATAAGAAGCAGAGAGTTATAGTGAGGGTTGAGACCTCAGAATGGCGTGAAGGCACCAGTGGAGTCCCACAGGGCTCTGTGCTTGGACCTATGCTGTTTCTGATATACGTAAATGATCTCCCAGAGGGCATAAACTCATTCCTCTCAATGTTTGCTGACGACGCCAAAATTATGAGAAGGATTAGGACAGAGGAGGACAGCTTGAGGCTTCAAGAAGACCTGGACAAGCTGCAGGGAATGGTCGAACAATTGGCTGTTAGAGTTTAACCCAAGCAAATGGAATGTAATGAAGATAGGGGTAGGAAGCAGGAGACCAGATACAAGGTATCACTTGGGAGATGAAATACTTCAAGAGTCAGAGAGAGAGAAAGACCTGGGGGTTGATATCACGCCAGACCTCTCCCCTGAAGCTCATATCAAAAGGATAACATCAGCAGCATATGCCAGGTTGGCTAAATAAGAACGGCCTTTAGAAACTTGTGTAAGGAATCTTTCAGAACATTATATACCACATATGTCAGACCAATCTTGGAGTATGCGGCTCCAGCATGGAGTCCATATCTAGTCAAGCATAAAACTAAACTGGAAAAAGTTCAAAGGTTTGCCACCAGACTAGTACCCGAGCAGAGAGGCATAAGCTACGAGGAGAGACTACGGGAATTGAACCTCACTTCGTTGGAAGACAGAAGAGTTAGGGGGGACATGATCAACACATTCAAGATTCTCAAGGAATTGACAGGGTTGATAAGAGAGGCTATTTAACACTAGGGGAGCCGGTCGGCCGAGCGGGACAGCACGCGTGGACTTGTGATCCTGTGGTCCTGGGTTCGATCCCAGGCGCCGGCGAGAAACAATGGGCAGAGTTTCTTTCACCCTATGCCCCTGTTACCTAGCAGTAAAATAGGTACCTGGGTGTTAGTCAGCTGTCACGGGCTGCTTCCTGGGGTGAAGGCTTGGTCGAGGACCGGGCCACTGGGACACTAAAGCCCCGAAAACATCTCAAGATAACCTCAAGATAAGGGGCACACGCACTAGGGGACACAGGTGGAAACTGAGTGCCCAAATGAGCCACAGAGATATAAGAAAAAACTTTTTTAGTGTCAGTGGTTGACAAATGGAATGCATTAGGCAGTAATGTGGAGAAGGCTGACTCCATACACAGTTTCAAGTGTAGATATGATAGAGCACAATAGGCTCAAGAACCTGTACACCTGTTGATTGACGGTTGAGAGGTGGGACCACAGAGCCAGAGCTCAACCCCCGCAAGAACAACTAGGTGAGTACACACACACACACACACACACACACACGCACGCACACGCACGCACACACACACACACACAAACAAACACACACACACACACATTAGGTAAGTACACACACACACACACACACACACACTCAAACACACAAACACACACACACACATACACACACACGTACACACACACACACACACACTCAAACACAAACACACACACACACATACACACACACACACACACACACACACACACACACACACACACACACACGCACGCACACGCACGCACACACACACACACACACACACACACAAACACACACACACACACACATTAGGTGAGTACACACACACACACACACACACCTCAAACACACAAACACACACACACACATACACACACACGCACACACACACACACACACACACACACACACACACACACACACACACACACACACACACACACACACACACACACACACACACACACACAGGAAGCAACCTGTAAACAGCTGTTTAAATCCCAGGTACCTATTTACTGCTAGGTAAATGGTGCAACAGGGTGAAACAAACTGCCCAGTTTCGTTTCTGCCATCACCGGAGGATCGAACACGGACGCTAGGATTACGAGTCGAGAGCGCTGTCTACTCAGCTGTCAGGCCCCGTAGTGCGTGTATTCGTCAAAAACATAATTTTGGAGAGGTTAAGGGAAAGGAATGATGCTTCCTGGGTTGGAGGGTTGGTGTGAGGTTAGTCACTTAGTGGCCTTGGACCTGTGGGGGAGGTCGGGTGGGCGGGGGGTTGCCAGTTATGAATTTAATGAATGAATTTGTTAAGATAGGGTATTTATGTAAAAGACGCTGGGAAGAGATAGTAACAAAAGTGTTCCTGACTGATGTGAGGTAGTGTGTGATTGACTTGTATGTTAGAAAATTAATGCATACATGAAAATTACCTGTTCTTTGAAAATGTTTCTTTGTAAATAAGTACAAGTTGTTTTGTAAACAAAATATGATTATTTTTCTTAATAAACACACATGAGCACAAATGGTCCTCGGGAGTCCGAGAGATTGAGAGCGAACTAAAAATAGTAACAAAAAATGAGACAATGATGGGATACTATGTAATTCAAACATAAACTTGTTAACCATGTAAATTACAGTACACTAAACACGCGTACACGTACATATGTCAATCAATTTACAATAAATAAACATTCACTAATATGTTCCCTTAACAACGGACACAGATAATTACCGTACACATGTCAGTCCAATTGCAGGTACACATAGACAACACATAGCTGCACTTGTCTGTCGCTCCTGATAATAGTATAACATAGGTATACACACAAAACAGTCCTTTATCAACTAATGTGTGTGTGTGTGTGTTTGTGTGTGTATTTACTCCTTGTATTTATTATTGTGTCTACAAAATTGAGTTATTAGCTCTTGGACCCCGCCTCTCAAACAAATGTATTTTTCATTTTTTATATCTACTACATTTATTTTTCACTAACATACAAACACACACAGGTACAGGTACACAAAGAATGACAAAGAGGGTGTGAAGAACTCAACAAAAGGTTCCAGGAGGTCTTTACACATAGAACACGGAGAAGTCACGGCGCTAGGTAGAGGTGGCAGCAACCAGGTGACCTTGGAAAGGTCGAATTACAAGAGATGAGGTCAAGAAGCACCTATTGGAGCTGGATGTGAGAAAAGCTGTTGTGGCCGGATGGAATCTCACCATGGGTATTGAAAGAGTGTGCAGGAGCACTTTGCTTGCCACTCTCCATAGTGTATAGTAGGTCATTGGAAATGGGAGACCTACCGGAAATATGGAAGACTGCTAATGTAGTACCAATACTTAAAAAGGGTGACAGACAAGAGGCACTGAACTACAGGCCAGTGTCCTTAACTTGTATACCATGCAAGGTGATGGAGAAGATTGTGAGAAAAAACCTAGTAACACATCTGGAGAGAAGGAGACTTCGTTACAACCCATCAACATGTGTTCAGGGAGGGTAAATCTTGCCTTACAGGCTTGATAGAATTCTACGATCAGGTGACAAAGATAAGGCAAGAAAGAGAAGAATGGGCGGACTGCGTTTTTTTGGACTGTCCCCGGAAAGCCTTTGACACAGTACCCCATAAAAGGTTGATGCATAAGCTGGAGAAACAGGCAGGAGTAACTAGTAGGGCGCTCCAGTGGATAAGGGAGTACCTAAGCAATAAGAAGCAGAGATTTATAGTGAGGGTTGAGACCTCAGAATGGCGTGAAGGCACCAGTGGAGTCCCACAGGGCTCTGTGCTTGGACCTATGCTGTTTCTGATATACGTAAATGATCTCCCAGAGGGCATAAACTCATTCCTCTCAATGTTTGCTGACGACGCCAAAATTATGAGAAGGATTAGGACAGAGGAGGACAGCTTGAGGCTTCAAGAAGACCTGGACAAGCTGCAGGAATGGTCGAACAAATGGCTGTTAGAGTTTAACCCAAGCAAATGGAATGTAATGAAGATAGGGGTAGGAAGCAGGAGACCAGATACAAGGTATCACTTGGGAGATGAAATACTTCAAGAGTCAGAGAGAGAGAAAGACCTGGGGGTTGATATCACGCCAGACCTCTCCCCTGAAGCTCATATCAAAAGGATAACATCAGCAGCATATGCCAGGTTGGCTAAATAAGAACGGCCTTTTAGAAACTTGTGTAAGGAATCTTTCAGAACATTATATACCACATATGTCAGACCAATCTTGGAGTATGCGGCTCCAGCATGGAGTCCATATCTAGTCAAGCATAAAACTAAACTGGAAAAAGTTCAAAGGTTTGCCACCAGACTAGTAACCGAGCAGAGAGGCATAAGCTACGAGGAGAGACTACGGGAATTGAACCTCACTCGTTGGAAGACTGAAGAGTTAGGGTGGGACATGATCAACACATTCAAGATTCTCAAGGGAATTGACAGGGTTGATAAAGAGAGGCTATTTAACACTAGGGGAGCCGGTCGGCCGAGCGGACAGCACGCGGGAATTGTGATCCTGTGGTCCTGGGTTCGATCCCAGGCGCCGGCGAGAAACAATGGGCAGAGTTTCTTTCACCCTATGCCCCTGTTACCTAGCAGTAAAATAGGTACCTGGGTGTTAGTCAGCTGTCACGGGCTGCTTCCTGGGGTGAAGGCTTGGTCGAGGACCGGGCCACTGGGACACTAAAGCCCCGAAATCATCTCAAGATAACCTCAAGATAAGGGGCACACGCACTAGGGGACACAGGTGGAAACTGAGTGCCCAAATGAGCCACAGAGATATAAGAAAAAACTTTTTTAGTGTCAGTGGTGACAAATGAATGCATTAGGCAGTAATGTGGAGAAGGCTGACTCCATACACAGTTTCAAGTGTAGATATGATAGAGCACAATAGGCTCAAGAACCTGTACACCTGTTGATTGACGGTTGAGAGGTGGGACCACAGAGCCAGAGCTCAACCCCCGCAAGAACAACTAGGTGAGTACACACACACACACACACACACACAACACGCACGCACACGCACGCACACACACACACACACACAAACAAACACACACACACACACATTAGGTAAGTACACCACACACACACACACACACACTCAAACACACAAACACACACACACACATACACACACACGTACACACACACACACACTCACTCAAACACAAACACACACACACACATACACACACACACACACACACACACACACACACACACACACACGCACGCCACACGCACGCACACACACACACACACACACACACAAACACACACACACACACATTAGGTGAGTACACACACACACACACACACACACTCAAACACACAAACCACACACACACACATACACACACACGCACACACACACACACACACACACACACACACACACACACACACACACACACACACACACACACACACACACACACACAGGAAGCAACCTGTAACAGCTGTTTAAATCCCAGGTACCTATTTACTGCTAGGTAAATTGGGCAACAGGGTGAAACAAACTGCCCAGTTTCGTTTCTGCCATCACCGGAGGATCGAACACGGACGCTAGGATTACGAGTCGAGAGCGCTGTCTACTCAGCTGTCAGGCCCCGTAGTGCGTGTATTCGTCAAAAACATAATTTTGGAGAGGTTAAGGGAAAGGAATGATGCTTCCTGGGTTGGAGGGTTGGTGTGAGGTTAGTCACTTAGTGGCCTTGGACCTGTGGGGGAGGTCGGGTGGGCGGGGGGTTGCCAGTTATGAATTTAATGAATGAATTTGTTAAGATAGGGTATTTATGTAAAAGACGCTGGGAAGAGATAGTAACAAAAGTGTTCCTGACTGATGTGAGGTAGTGTGTGATTGACTTGTATGTTAGAAAAATTAATGCATACATGAAAATTACCTGTTCTTTGAAAATGTTTCTTTGTAAAATAAGTACAAGTTGTTTTGTAAACAAAATATGATTATTTTTCTTTAATAAACACACATGAGCACAAATGGTCCTCGGGAGTCCGAGAGATTGAGAGCGAACTAAAAATAGTAACAAAAAATGAGACAATGATGGGATACTATGTAATTCAAACATAAACTTGTTAACCATGTAAATTACAGTACCACTAAACACGCGTACACGTACATATGTCAATCAATTTACATAAATAAACATTCACTAATATGTTCCCTTAACAACGGACACAGATAATTACCGTACACGTGTCAGTCCAATTGCAGGTACACAAAGACACACATAGCTGCACTTGTCTGTCGCTCCTGACAATAGTAAACATGTAACAAAAAATGTGGACAATGATGGGACACTATGTCATTCACACGTACACACGCTAACATTATAAATTACATTAACACTAAACACGCGTACATGTATATATGTCAATCAATTTACTTAAAAAAACATTCACTAATATGTTCCTTTTACAATTAAACACACAGATAATTACCGTACACATGTCAGTCCAATTGCAGGTACACATAGACACACATAGCTGCACTTGTCTGTCGCTCCTGATAATAGTATACATAGGTATACACACAAAACAGTCCTTTATCAACTAATGTGTGTGTGTGTGTGTTTGTGTGTGTATTTACTCCTTGTATTTATTATTTGTGTCTACAAAATTGAGTTATTAGCTCTTGGACCCCGCCCTCTCAAACAAATGTATTTTTCATTTTTTATATCTACTACATTTATTTTTCACTAACATACAAACACACACAGGTACAGGTACACAAAGAATGACAAAGAGGCGTGTGAAGAACTCAACAAAAGGTTCCAGGAGGTCTTTACAATAGAACACGGAGAAGTCACGGCGCTAGGAGAGGTGGCAGCAAACCAGGTGACCTTGGAAAGGTTCGAAATTACAAGAGATGAGGTCAAGAAGCACCTATTGGAGCTGGATGTGAGAAAAGCTGTTGGGCCGGATGGAATCTCACATGGGTATTGAAAGAGTGTGCAGGAGCACTTTGCTTGCCCACTCTCCATAGTGTATAGTAGGTCATGGAAATGGGAGACCTACCGGAAATATGGAAGACTGCTAATGTAGTACCAATACTTAAAAAGGGTGACAGACAAGAGGCACTGAACTACAGGCCAGTGTCCTTAACTTGTATACCATGCAAGGTGATGGAGAAGATTGTGAGAAAAAACCTAGTAACACATCTGGAGAGAAGAGACTTCGTTACAACCCATCAACATGTGTTCAGGGAGGGTAAATCTTGCCTTACAGGCTTGATAGAATTCTACGATCAGGTGACAAAGATAAGGCAAGAAAGAGAAGAATGGGCGGACTGCGTTTTTTTTGGACTGTCGGAAAGCCTTTGACACAGCACCCCATAAAAGGTTGATGCATAAGCTGGAGAAACAGGCAGGAGTAACTAGTAGGGCGCTCCAGTGGATAAGGGAGTACCTAAGCAATAAGAAGCAGAGAGTTATAGTGAGGGTTGAGACCTCAGAATGGCGTGAAGGCACCAGTGGAGTCCCACAGGGCTCTGTGCTTGGTCCTATGCTGTTTCTGATATACGTAAATGATCTCCCAGAGGGCATAAACTCATTCCTTCTCAATGTTGCTGACGACGCCAAAATTATGAGAAGGATTAGGACAGAGGAGGACAGCTTGAGGCTTCAAGAAGACCTGGACAAGCTGCAGGAATGGTCGAACAAATGGCTGTTAGAGTTTAACCCAAGCAAATGGAATGTAATGAAGATAGGGGTAGGAAGCAGGAGACCAGATACAAGGTATCACTTGGGAGATGAAATACTTCAAGAGTCAGAGAGAGAGAAAGACCTGGGGGTTGATATCACGCCAGACCTCTCCCTGAAGCTCATATCAAAGGATAACATCAGCAGCATATGCCAGGTTGGCTAAATAAGAACGGCCTTTAGAAACTTGTGTAAGGAATCTTTCAGAACATTATATACCACATATGTCAGACCAATCTTGGAGTATGCGGCTCCAGCATGGAGTCCATATCTAGTCAAGCATAAAACTAAACTGGAAAAAGTTCAAAGGTTTGCCACCAGACTAGTACCCGAGCAGAGAGGCATAAGCTACGAGGAGAGACTACGGGAATTGAACCTCACTTCGTTGGAAGACAAAGAGTTAGGGGGGACATGATCAACACATTCAAGATTCTCAAGGGAATTGACAGGGTTGATAAAGAGAGGCTATTTAACACTAGGGGAGCCGGTCGGCCGAGCGGACAGCACGCGGGACTTGTGATCCTGTGGTCCTGGGTTCGATCCCAGGCGCCGGCGAGAAAACAATGGGCAGAGTTTCTTTCACCCTATGCCCCTGTTACCTAGCAGTTAAATAGGTACCTGGGTGTTAGTCAGCTGTCACGGGCTGCTTCCTGGGGGTGAAGGCTTGGTCGAGGACCGGGCCACTGGGACACTAAAGCCCCGAAATCATCTCAAGATAACCTCAAGATAAGGGGCACACGCACTAGGGGACACAGGTGGAAAACTGATGTGCCCAAATGAGCCACAGAGATATAAGAAAAAACTTTTTTAGTGTCAGTGGTTGACAAATGGAATGCATTAGGCAGTAATGTGGAGAAGGCTGACTCCATACACAGTTTCAAGTGTAGATATGATAGAGCACAATAGGCTCAAGAACCTGTACACCTGTTGATTGACGGTTGAGAGGTGGGACCACAGAGCCAGAGCTCAACCCCCGCAAGAACAACTAGGTGAGTACACACACACACAAACAAACACACACACACACACATTAGGTAAGTACACACACACACCACACACACACACTCAAACACACAAACACACACACACACATACACACACACGTACACACACACACACACACACTCAAACACAAACCCACACACACACATACACACACACACACACACACACACCACACACACACACACACACACACACGCACGCACACGCACGCACACACACACACACACACACACACACAAACACACACACACACACATTAGGTGAGTACACCACACACACACAAACACACACTCAAACACACAAACACACACACACACATACACACACACGCACACACACACACACACACACACACACACACCACACACACACACACACACACACACACACACACACACACACACACACACACACAGGAAGCAACCTGTAACAGCTGTTTAAATCCCAGGTACCTATTTACTGCTAGGTAAATTGGGCAACAGGGTGAAACAAACTGCCCAGTTCGTTTCTGCCATCACCGGAGGATCGAACACGGACGCTAGGATTACGAGTCGAGAGCGCTGTCTACTCAGCTGTCAGGCCCCGTAGTGCGTGTATTCGTCAAAAACATAATTTTGGAGAGGTTAAGGGAAAGGAATGATGCTTCCTGGGTTGGAGGGTTGGTGTGGGTTAGTCACTTAGTGGCCTTGGACCTGTGGGGGAGGTCGGGTGGGCGGGGGGTTGCCAGTTATGAATTTAATGAATGAATTTGTTAAGATAGGGTATTTATGTAAAAGACGCTGGGAAGAGATAGTAACAAAAGTGTTCCTGACTGATGTGAGGTAGTGTGTGATTGACTTGTATGTTAGAAAATTAATGCATACATGAAAATTACCTGTTCTTTGAAAATGTTTCTTTGTAAAATAAGTACAAGTTGTTTTGTAAACAAAATATGATTATTTTTCTTTAATAAACACACATGAGCACAAATGGTCCTCGGGAGTCCGAGAGATTGAGAGCGAACTAAAAATAGTAACAAAAAATGAGACAATGATGGGATACTATGTAATTCAAACATAAACTTGTTAACCATGTAAATTACAGTACCACTAAACACGCGTACACGTACATATGTCAATCAATTTACATAAATAACATTCACTAATATGTTCCCTTAACAACGGACACAGATAATTACCGTACACGTGTCAGTCCAATTGCAGGTACACACAGGACACACATAGCTGCACTTGTCTGTTCGCTCCTGACAATAGTAAACATGTAACAAAAAATGTGACAATGATGGGACACTATGTCATTCACACGTACACACGCTAACATTATAAATTACATTAACACTAAACACGCGTACATGTATATATGTCAATCAATTTACTTAAAAAAACATTCACTAATATGTTCCTTTTACAATTAACACACAGATAATTACCGTACACATGTCAGTCCAATTGCAGGTACACATAGACACACATAGCTGCACTTGTCTGTCGCTCCTGATAATAGTATACATAGGTATACACACAAAACAGTCCTTTATCAACTAATGTGTGTGTGTGTGTGTTTGTGTGTGTATTTACTCCTTGTATTTATTATTTGTGTCTACAAAATTGAGTTATTAGCTCTTGGACCCCGCCTCTCAAACAAATGTATTTTTCATTTTTTATATCTACTACATTTATTTTTCACTAACATACAAACTACACACAGGTACAGGTACACAAAGAATGACAAAGAGGCGTGTGAAGAACTCAACAAAAGGTTCCAGGAGGTCTTTACAATAGAACACGGAGAAGTCACGGCGCTAGGAGAGGTGGCAGCAAACCAGGTGACCTTGGAAAGGTTCGAAATTACAAGAGATGAGGTCAAGAAGCACCTATTGGAGCTGGATGTGAGAAAAGCTGTTGGGCCGGATGGAATCTCACCATGGGTATTGAAAGAGTGTGCAGGAGCACTTTGCTTGCCACTCTCCATAGTGTATAGTAGGTCATTGGAAATGGGAGACCTACCGGAAATATGGAAGACTGCTAATGTAGTACCAATACTTAAAAAGGGTGACAGACAAGAGGCACTGAACTACAGGCCAGTGTCCTTAACTTGTATACCATGCAAGGTGATGGAGAAGATTGTGAGAAAAAACCTAGTAACACATCTGGAGAGAAGAGACTTCGTTACAAACCCATCAACATGTGTTCAGGGAGGGTAAATCTTGCCTTACAGGCTTGATAGAATTCTACGATCAGGTGACAAAGATAAGGCAAGAAAGAGAAGAATGGGCGGACTGCGTTTTTTGGACTGTCGGAAAGCCTTTGACACAGCACCCCATAAAAGGTTGATGCATAAGCTGGAGAAACAGGCAGGAGTAACTAGTAGGGCGCTCCAGTGGATAAGGGAGTACCTAAGCAATAAGAAGCAGAGAGTTATAGTGAGGGTTGAGACCTCAGAATGGCGTGAAGGCACCAGTGGAGTCCCACAGGGCTCTGTGCTTGGACCTATGCTGTTTCTGATATACGTAAATGATCTCCCAGAGGGCATAAACTCATTCCTCCTCAATGTTTGCTGACGACGCCAAAATTATGAGAAGGATTAGGACAGAGGAGGACAGCTTGAGGCTTCAAGAAGACCTGGACAAGCTGCAGGAATGGTCGAACAAATGGCTGTTAGAGTTTAACCCAAGCAAATGGAATGTAATGAAGATAGGGGTAGGAAGCAGGAGACCAGATACAAGGTATCACTTGGGAGATGAAATACTTCAAGAGTCAGAGAGAGAGAAAGACCTGGGGGTTGATATCACGCCAGACCTCTCCCCTGAAGCTCATATCAAAAGGATAACATCAGCAGCATATGCCAGGTTGGCTAAATAAGAACGGCCTTTAGAAACTTGTGTAAGGAATCTTTCAGAACATTATATACCACATATGTCAGACCAATCTTGGAGTATGCGGCTCCAGCATGGAGTCCATATCTAGTCAAGCATAAAACTAAACTGGAAAAAGTTCAAAGGTTTGCCACCAGACTAGTACCCGAGCAGAGAGGCATAAGCTACGAGGAGAGACTACGGGAATTGAACCTCACTTCGTTGGAAGACAGAAGAGTTAGGGGGGACATGATCAACACATTCAAGATTCTCAAGGGAATTGACAGGGTTGATAAAGAGAGGCTATTTAACACTAGGGGAGCCGGTCGGCCGAGCGGACAGCACGCGGGACTTGTGATCCTGTGGTCCTGGGTTCGATCCCAGGCGCCGGCGAGAAACAATGGGCAGAGTTTTCTTTCACCCTATGCCCCTGTTACCTAGCAGTAAAATAGGTACCTGGGTGTTAGTCAGCTGTCACGGGCTGCTTCCTGGGGGTGAAGGCTTGGTCGAGGACCGGGCCACTGGGACACTAAAGCCCCGAAAATCATCTCAAGATAACCTCAAGATAAGGGGCACACGCACTAGGGGACACAGGTGGAAACTGAGTGCCCAAATGAGCCACAGAGATATAAGAAAAAACTTTTTTAGTGTCAGTGGTTGACAAATGGAATGCATTAGGCAGTAATGTGGAGAAGGCTGACTCCATACACAGTTTCAAGTGTAGATATGATAGAGCACAATAGGCTCAAGAACCTGTACACCTGTTGATTGACGGTTGAGAGGTGGGACCACAGAGCCAGAGCTCAACCCCCGCAAGAACAACTAGGTGAGTACACACACACACACACACACACACACACGCACGCACACGCACGCACACACACACACACACACAAACAAACACACACACACACACATTAGGTAAGTACACACACACACACACACACACACACTCAAACACACAAACACACACACACACATACACACACACGTACACACACACACACACACACTCAAACACAAACACACACACACATACACATACACACACACCACACACACACACCACACACACACACACACACACACACGCACGCACACGCACGCACACACACACACACACACACACACAAACACACACACACACACATTAGGTGAGTACACACACACACACACACACACACTCAAACACACAAACACACACACACACATACACACACACGCACACACACACACACACACACACACACACACACACACACACACACACACACACACACACACACACACACACACACCACACACACAGGAAGCAACCTGTAACAGCTGTTTAAATCCCAGGTACCTATTTACTGCTAGGTAAATGGGGCAACAGGGTGAAACAAACTGCCCAGTTTCGTTTCTGCCATCACCGGAGGATCGAACACGGACGCTAGGATTACGAGTCGAGAGCGCTGTCTACTCAGCTGTCAGGCCCCGTAGTGCGTGTATTCGTCAAAAACATAATTTTGGAGAGGTTAAGGGAAAGGAATGATGCTTCCTGGGTTGGAGGGTTGGTGTGAGGTTAGTCACTTAGTGGCCTTGGACCTGTGGGGGAGGTCGGGTGGGCGGGGGGTTGCCAGTTATGAATTTAATGAATGAATTTGTTAAGATAGGGTATTTATGTAAAAGACGCTGGGAAGAGATAGTAACAAAAGTGTTCCTGACTGATGTGAGGTAGTGTGTGATTGACTTGTATGTTAGAAAAATTAATGCATACATGAAAATTACCTGTTCTTTGAAAATGTTTCTTTGTAAAATAAGTACAAGTTGTTTTGTAAACAAAATATGATTATTTTTCTTTAATAAACACACATGAGCACAAATGGTCCTCGGGAGTCCGAGAGATTGAGAGCGAACTAAAATAGTAACAAAAAATGAGACAATGATGGGATACTATGTAATTCAAACATAAACTTGTTAACCATGTAAATTACAGTACCACTAAACACGCGTACACGTACATATGTCAATCAATTTACATAAATAAACATTCACTAATATGTTCCCTTAACAACGGACACAGATAATTACCGTACACATGTCAGTCCAATTGCAGGTACACATAGACACACATAGCTGCACTTGTCTGTCGCTCCTGATAATAGTATACATAGGTATACACACAAAACAGTCCTTTATCAACTAATGTGTGTGTGTGTGTGTGTTTGTGTGTGTATTTACTCCTTGTATTTATTATTTGTGTCTACAAAATTGAGTTATTAGCTCTTGGACCCCGCCTCTCAAACAAATGTATTTTTCATTTTTTATATCTACTACATTTATTTTTCACTAACATACAAACACACACAGGTACAGGTACACAAAGAATGACAAAGAGGCGTGTGAAGAACTCAACAAAAGGTTCCAGGAGGTCTTTACAATAGAACACGGAGAAGTCACGGCGCTAGGAGAGGTGGCAGCAAACCAGGTGACCTTGGAAAGGTTCGAAATTACAAGAGATGAGGTCAAGAAGCACCTATTGGAGCTGGATGTGAGAAAAGCTGTTGGGCCGGATGGAATCTCACCATGGGTATTGAAAGAGTGTGCAGGAGCACTTTGCTTGCCACTCTCCATAGTGTATAGTAGGTCATTGGAAATGGGAGACCTACCGGAAATATGGAAGACTGCTAATGTAGTACCAATACTTAAAAAGGGTGACAGACAAGAGGCACTGAACTACAGGCCAGTGTCCTTAACTTGTATACCATGCAAGGTGATGGAGAAGATTGTGAGAAAAAAACCTAGTAACACATCTGGAGAGAAGAGACTTCGTTACAACCCATCAACATGTGTTCAGGGAGGGTAAATCTTGCCTTACAGGCTTGATAGAATTCTACGATCAGGTGACAAAGATAAGGCAAGAAAGAGAAGAATGGGCGGACTGCGTTTTTTTGGACTGTCGGAAAGCCTTTGACACAGTACCCCATAAAAGGTTGATGCATAAGCTGGAGAAACAGGCAGGAGTAACTAGTAGGGCGCTCCAGTGGATAAGGGAGTACCTAAGCAATAAGAAGCAGAGAGTTATAGTGAGGGTTGAGACCTCAGAATGGCGTGAAGGCACCAGTGGAGTCCCACAGGGCTCTGTGCTTGGACCTATGCTGTTTCTGATATACGTAAATGATCTCCCAGAGGGCATAAACTCATTCCTCTCAATGTTTGCTGACGACGCCAAAATTATGAGAAGGATTAGGACAGAGGAGGACAGCTTGAGGCTTCAAGAAGACCTGGACAAGCTGCAGGAATGGTCGAACAAATGGCTGTTAGAGTTTAACCCAAGCAAATGGAATGTAATGAAGATAGGGGTAGGAAGCAGGAGACCAGATACAAGGTATCACTTGGGAGATGAAATACTTCAAGAGTCAGAGAGAGAGAAAGACCTGGGGGTTGATATCACGCCAGACCTCTCCCCTGAAGCTCATATCAAAAGGATAACATCAGCAGCATATGCCAGGTTGGCTAAATAAGAACGGCCTTTAGAAACTTGTGTAAGGAATCTTTCAGAACATTATATACCACATATGTCAGACCAATCTTGGAGTATGCGGCTCCAGCATGGAGTCCATATCTAGTCAAGCATAAAACTAAACTGGAAAAAGTTCAAAGGTTTGCCACCAGACTAGTAACCGAGCAGAGAGGCATAAGCTACGAGGAGAGACTACGGGAATTGAACCTCACTTCGTTGGAAGACTGAAGAGTTAGGGGGGGACATGATCAACACATTCAAGATTCTCAAGGGAATTGACAGGGTTGATAAAGAGAGGCTATTTAACAATAGGGGAGCCGGTCGGCCGAGCGGACAGCACGCGGGAATTGTGATCCTGTGGTCCTGGGTTCGATCCCAGGCGCCGGCGAGAAACAATGGGCAGAGTTTCTTTCACCCTATGCCCCTGTTACCTAGCAGTAAAATAGGTACCTGGGTGTTAGTCAGCTGTCACGGGCTGCTTCCTGGGGGTGAAGGCTTGGTCGAGGACCGGGCCACTGGGACACTAAAGCCCCGAAATCATCTCAAGATAACCTCAAGATAAGGGGCACACGCACTAGGGGACACAGGTGGAAACTGAGTGCCCAAATGAGCCACAGAGATATAAGAAAAAACTTTTTTAGTGTCAGTGGTTGACAAATGGAATGCATTAGGCAGTAATGTGGAGAAGGCTGACTCCATACACAGTTTCAAGTGTAGATATGATAGAGCACAATAGGCTCAAGAACCTGTACACCTGTTGATTGACGGTTGAGAGGTGGGACCACAGAGCCAGAGCTCAACCCCCGCAAGAACAACTAGGTGAGTACACACACACACACACACACACACACACACACGCACGCACACGCACGCACACACACACACACACACAAACAAACACACACACACACACATTAGGTAAGTACACACACACACACACACACACACTCAAACACACAAACACACACACACACATACACACACACGTACACACACACACACACTCACTCAAACACAAACACACACACACACATACACACACACACACACACACACACACACACACACACACACACGCACGCACACGCACGCACACACACACACACACACACACACAAACACACACACACACACATTAGGTGAGTACACACACACACACACACACACACTCAAACACACAAACACACACACACACATACACACACACGCACACACACACACACACACACACACACACACACACACACACACACACACACACACACACACACACACACACACACAGGAAGCAACCTGTAACAGCTGTTTAAATCCCAGGTACCTATTTACTGCTAGGTAAATTGGGCAACAGGGTGAAACAAACTGCCCAGTTTCGTTTCTGCCATCACCGGAGGATCGAACACGGACGCTAGGATTACGAGTCGAGAGCGCTGTCTACTCAGCTGTCAGGCCCCGTAGTGCGTGTATTCGTCAAAAACATAATTTTGGAGAGGTTAAGGGAAAGGAATGATGCTTCCTGGGTTGGAGGGTTGGTGTGAGGTTAGTCACTTAGTGGCCTTGGACCTGTGGGGGAGGTCGGGTGGGCGGGGGGTTGCCAGTTATGAATTTAATGAATGAATTTGTTAAGATAGGGTATTTATGTAAAAGACGCTGGGAAGAGATAGTAACAAAAGTGTTCCTGACTGATGTGAGGTAGTGTGTGATTGACTTGTATGTTAGAAAAATTAATGCATACATGAAAATTACCTGTTCTTTGAAAATGTTTCTTTGTAAAATAAGTACAAGTTGTTTTGTAAACAAAATATGATTATTTTTCTTTAATAAACACACATGAGCACAAATGGTCCTCGGGAGTCCGAGAGATTGAGAGCGAACTAAAAATAGTAACAAAAAATGAGACAATGATGGGATACTATGTAATTCAAACATAAACTTGTTAACCATGTAAATTACAGTACCACTAAACACGCGTACACGTACATATGTCAATCAATTTACATAAATAAACATTCACTAATATGTTCCCTTAACAACGGACACAGATAATTACCGTACACGTGTCAGTCCAATTGCAGGTACACAAAGACACACATAGCTGCACTTGTCTGTCGCTCCTGACAATAGTAAACATGTAACAAAAAATGTGACAATGATGGGACACTATGTCATTCACACGTACACACGCTAACATTATAAATTACATTAACACTAAACACGCGTACATGTATATATGTCAATCAATTTACTTAAAAAAACATTCACTAATATGTTCCTTTTACAATTAACACACAGATAATTACCGTACACATGTCAGTCCAATTGCAGGTACACATAGACACACATAGCTGCACTTGTCTGTCGCTCCTGATAATAGTATACATAGGTATACACACAAAACAGTCCTTTATCAACTAATGTGTGTGTGTGTGTGTTTGTGTGTGTATTTACTCCTTGTATTTATTATTTGTGTCTACAAAATTGAGTTATTAGCTCTTGGACCCCGCCTCTCAAACAAATGTATTTTTCATTTTTTATATCTACTACATTTATTTTTCACTAACATACAAACACACACAGGTACAGGTACACAAAGAATGACAAAGAGGCGTGTGAAGAACTCAACAAAAGGTTCCAGGAGGTCTTTACAATAGAACACGGAGAAGTCACGGCGCTAGGAGAGGTGGCAGCAAACCAGGTGACCTTGGAAAGGTTCGAAATTACAAGAGATGAGGTCAAGAAGCACCTATTGGAGCTGGATGTGAGAAAAGCTGTTGGGCCGGATGGAATCTCACCATGGGTATTGAAAGAGTGTGCAGGAGCACTTTGCTTGCCACTCTCCATAGTGTATAGTAGGTCATTGGAAATGGGAGACCTACCGGAAATATGGAAGACTGCTAATGTAGTACCAATACTTAAAAAGGGTGACAGACAAGAGGCACTGAACTACAGGCCAGTGTCCTTAACTTGTATACCATGCAAGGTGATGGAGAAGATTGTGAGAAAAAACCTAGTAACACATCTGGAGAGAAGAGACTTCGTTACAACCCATCAACATGTGTTCAGGGAGGGTAAATCTTGCCTTACAGGCTTGATAGAATTCTACGATCAGGTGACAAAGATAAGGCAAGAAAGAGAAGAATGGGCGGACTGCGTTTTTTTGGACTGTCGGAAAGCCTTTGACACAGCACCCCATAAAAGGTTGATGCATAAGCTGGAGAAACAGGCAGGAGTAACTAGTAGGGCGCTCCAGTGGATAAGGGAGTACCTAAGCAATAAGAAGCAGAGAGTTATAGTGAGGGTTGAGACCTCAGAATGGCGTGAAGGCACCAGTGGAGTCCCACAGGGCTCTGTGCTTGGTCCTATGCTGTTTCTGATATACGTAAATGATCTCCCAGAGGGCATAAACTCATTCCTCTCAATGTTTGCTGACGACGCCAAAATTATGAGAAGGATTAGGACAGAGGAGGACAGCTTGAGGCTTCAAGAAGACCTGGACAAGCTGCAGGAATGGTCGAACAAATGGCTGTTAGAGTTTAACCCAAGCAAATGGAATGTAATGAAGATAGGGGTAGGAAGCAGGAGACCAGATACAAGGTATCACTTGGGAGATGAAATACTTCAAGAGTCAGAGAGAGAGAAAGACCTGGGGGTTGATATCACGCCAGACCTCTCCCCTGAAGCTCATATCAAAAGGATAACATCAGCAGCATATGCCAGGTTGGCTAAATAAGAACGGCCTTTAGAAACTTGTGTAAGGAATCTTTCAGAACATTATATACCACATATGTCAGACCAATCTTGGAGTATGCGGCTCCAGCATGGAGTCCATATCTAGTCAAGCATAAAACTAAACTGGAAAAAGTTCAAAGGTTTGCCACCAGACTAGTACCCGAGCAGAGAGGCATAAGCTACGAGGAGAGACTACGGGAATTGAACCTCACTTCGTTGGAAGACAAAGAGTTAGGGGGGACATGATCAACACATTCAAGATTCTCAAGGGAATTGACAGGGTTGATAAAGAGAGGCTATTTAACACTAGGGGAGCCGGTCGGCCGAGCGGACAGCACGCGGGACTTGTGATCCTGTGGTCCTGGGTTCGATCCCAGGCGCCGGCGAGAAACAATGGGCAGAGTTTCTTTCACCCTATGCCCCTGTTACCTAGCAGTAAAATAGGTACCTGGGTGTTAGTCAGCTGTCACGGGCTGCTTCCTGGGGGTGAAGGCTTGGTCGAGGACCGGGCCACTGGGACACTAAAGCCCCGAAATCATCTCAAGATAACCTCAAGATAAGGGGCACACGCACTAGGGGACACAGGTGGAAACTGAGTGCCCAAATGAGCCACAGAGATATAAGAAAAAACTTTTTTAGTGTCAGTGGTTGACAAATGGAATGCATTAGGCAGTAATGTGGAGAAGGCTGACTCCATACACAGTTTCAAGTGTAGATATGATAGAGCACAATAGGCTCAAGAACCTGTACACCTGTTGATTGACGGTTGAGAGGTGGGACCACAGAGCCAGAGCTCAACCCCCGCAAGAACAACTAGGTGAGTACACACACACACAAACAAACACACACACACACACATTAGGTAAGTACACACACACACACACACACACACTCAAACACACAAACACACACACACACATACACACACACGTACACACACACACACACACACTCAAACACAAACACACACACACACATACACACACACACACACACACACACACACACACACACACACACACACACGCACGCACACGCACGCACACACACACACACACACACACACACAAACACACACACACACACATTAGGTGAGTACACACACACACACACAAACACACACACTCAAACACACAAACACACACACACACATACACACACACGCACACACACACACACACACACACACACACACACACACACACACACACACACACACACACACACACACACACACACACACACACACACACAGGAAGCAACCTGTAACAGCTGTTTAAATCCCAGGTACCTATTTACTGCTAGGTAAATTGGGCAACAGGGTGAAACAAACTGCCCAGTTTCGTTTCTGCCATCACCGGAGGATCGAACACGGACGCTAGGATTACGAGTCGAGAGCGCTGTCTACTCAGCTGTCAGGCCCCGTAGTGCGTGTATTCGTCAAAAACATAATTTTGGAGAGGTTAAGGGAAAGGAATGATGCTTCCTGGGTTGGAGGGTTGGTGTGAGGTTAGTCACTTAGTGGCCTTGGACCTGTGGGGGAGGTCGGGTGGGCGGGGGGTTGCCAGTTATGAATTTAATGAATGAATTTGTTAAGATAGGGTATTTATGTAAAAGACGCTGGGAAGAGATAGTAACAAAAGTGTTCCTGACTGATGTGAGGTAGTGTGTGATTGACTTGTATGTTAGAAAAATTAATGCATACATGAAAATTACCTGTTCTTTGAAAATGTTTCTTTGTAAAATAAGTACAAGTTGTTTTGTAAACAAAATATGATTATTTTTCTTTAATAAACACACATGAGCACAAATGGTCCTCGGGAGTCCGAGAGATTGAGAGCGAACTAAAAATAGTAACAAAAAATGAGACAATGATGGGATACTATGTAATTCAAACATAAACTTGTTAACCATGTAAATTACAGTACCACTAAACACGCGTACACGTACATATGTCAATCAATTTACATAAATAAACATTCACTAATATGTTCCCTTAACAACGGACACAGATAATTACCGTACACGTGTCAGTCCAATTGCAGGTACACACAGACACACATAGCTGCACTTGTCTGTCGCTCCTGACAATAGTAAACATGTAACAAAAAATGTGACAATGATGGGACACTATGTCATTCACACGTACACACGCTAACATTATAAATTACATTAACACTAAACACGCGTACATGTATATATGTCAATCAATTTACTTAAAAAAACATTCACTAATATGTTCCTTTTACAATTAACACACAGATAATTACCGTACACATGTCAGTCCAATTGCAGGTACACATAGACACACATAGCTGCACTTGTCTGTCGCTCCTGATAATAGTATACATAGGTATACACACAAAACAGTCCTTTATCAACTAATGTGTGTGTGTGTGTGTTTGTGTGTGTATTTACTCCTTGTATTTATTATTTGTGTCTACAAAATTGAGTTATTAGCTCTTGGACCCCGCCTCTCAAACAAATGTATTTTTCATTTTTTATATCTACTACATTTATTTTTCACTAACATACAAATACACACAGGTACAGGTACACAAAGAATGACAAAGAGGCGTGTGAAGAACTCAACAAAAGGTTCCAGGAGGTCTTTACAATAGAACACGGAGAAGTCACGGCGCTAGGAGAGGTGGCAGCAAACCAGGTGACCTTGGAAAGGTTCGAAATTACAAGAGATGAGGTCAAGAAGCACCTATTGGAGCTGGATGTGAGAAAAGCTGTTGGGCCGGATGGAATCTCACCATGGGTATTGAAAGAGTGTGCAGGAGCACTTTGCTTGCCACTCTCCATAGTGTATAGTAGGTCATTGGAAATGGGAGACCTACCGGAAATATGGAAGACTGCTAATGTAGTACCAATACTTAAAAAGGGTGACAGACAAGAGGCACTGAACTACAGGCCAGTGTCCTTAACTTGTATACCATGCAAGGTGATGGAGAAGATTGTGAGAAAAAACCTAGTAACACATCTGGAGAGAAGAGACTTCGTTACAACCCATCAACATGTGTTCAGGGAGGGTAAATCTTGCCTTACAGGCTTGATAGAATTCTACGATCAGGTGACAAAGATAAGGCAAGAAAGAGAAGAATGGGCGGACTGCGTTTTTTTTGGACTGTCGGAAAGCCTTTGACACAGCACCCCATAAAAGGTTGATGCATAAGCTGGAGAAACAGGCAAGAGTAACTAGTAGGGCGCTCCAGTGGATAAGGGAGTACCTAAGCAATAAGAAGCAGAGAGTTATAGTGAGGGTTGAGACCTCAGAATGGCGTGAAGGCACCAGTGGAGTCCCACAGGGCTCTGTGCTTGGACCTATGCTGTTTCTGATATACGTAAATGATCTCCCAGAGGGCATAAACTCATTCCTCTCAATGTTTGCTGACGACGCCAAAATTATGAGAAGGATTAGGACAGAGGAGGACAGCTTGAGGCTTCAAGAAGACCTGGACAAGCTGCAGGAATGGTCGAACAAATGGCTGTTAGAGTTTAACCCAAGCAAATGGAATGTAATGAAGATAGGGGTAGGAATCAGGAGACCAGATACAAGGTATCACTTGGGAGATGAAATACTTCAAGAGTCAGAGAGAGAGAAAGACCTGGGGGTTGATATCACGCCAGACCTCTCCCCTGAAGCTCATATCAAAAGGATAACATCAGCAGCATATGCCAGGTTGGCTAAATAAGAACGGCCTTTAGAAACTTGTGTAAGGAATCTTTCAGAACATTATATACCACATATGTCAGACCAATCTTGGAGTATGCGGCTCCAGCATGGAGTCCATATCTAGTCAAGCATAAAACTAAACTGGAAAAAGTTCAAAGGTTTGCCACCAGACTAGTACCCGAGCAGAGAGGCATAAGCTACGAGGAGAGACTACGGGAATTGAACCTCACTTCGTTGGAAGACAGAAGAGTTAGGGGGGACATGATCAACACATTCAAGATTCTCAAGGGAATTGACAGGGTTGATAAAGAGAGGCTATTTAACACTAGGGGAGCCGGTCGGCCGAGCGGACAGCACGCGGGACTTGTGATCCTGTGGTCCTGGGTTCGATCCCAGGCGCCGGCGAGAAACAATGGGCAGAGTTTCTTTCACCCTATGCCCCTGTTACCTAGCAGTAAAATAGGTACCTGGGTGTTAGTCAGCTGTCACGGGCTGCTTCCTGGGGGTGAAGGCTTGGTCGAGGACCGGGCCACTGGGACACTAAAGCCCCGAAATCATCTCAAGATAACCTCAAGATAAGGGGCACACGCACTAGGGGACACAGGTGGAAACTGAGTGCCCAAATGAGCCACAGAGATATAAGAAAAAACTTTTTTAGTGTCAGTGGTTGACAAATGGAATGCATTAGGCAGTAATGTGGAGAAGGCTGACTCCATACACAGTTTCAAGTGTAGATATGATAGAGCACAATAGGCTCAAGAACCTGTACACCTGTTGATTGACGGTTGAGAGGTGGGACCACAGAGCCAGAGCTCAACCCCCGCAAGAACAACTAGGTGAGTACACACACACACACACACACACACACACGCACGCACACGCACGCACACACACACACACACAAACAAACACACACACACACACATTAGGTAAATACACACACACACACACACACACACACTCAAACACACAAACACACACACACACATACACACACACACACACACTCAAACACAAACACACACACACACATACACACACACACACACACACACACACACACACACACGCACGCACACGCACGCACACACACACACACACACACACAAACACACACACACACACATTAGGTGAGTACACACACACACACACACACACTCAAACACACAAACACACACACACACATACACACACACGCACACACACACACACACACACACACACACACACACACACACACACACACACACACACACACACACACACACACACACAGGAAGCAACCTGTAACAGCTGTTTAAATCCCAGGTACCTATTTACTGCTAGGTAAATGGGGCAACAGGGTGAAACAAACTGCCCAGTTTCGTTTCTGCCATCACCGGAGGATCGAACACGGACGCTAGGATTACGAGTCGAGAGCGCTGTCTACTCAGCTGTCAGGCCCCGTAGTGCGTGTATTCGTCAAAAACATAATTTGGGAGAGGTTAAGGGAAAGGAATGATGCTTCCTGGGTTGGAGGGTTGGTGTGAGGTTAGTCACTTAGTGGCCTTGGACCTGTGGGGGAGGTCGGGTGGGCGGGGGGTTGCCAGTTATGAATTTAATGAATGAATTTGTTAAGATAGGGTATTTATGTAAAAGACGCTGGGAAGAGATAGTAACAAAAGTGTTCCTGACTGATGTGAGGTAGTGTGTGATTGACTTGTATGTTAGAAAAAATAATGCATACATGAAAATTACCTGTTCTTTGAAAATGTTTCTTTGTAAAATAAGTACAAGTTGTTTTGTAAACAAAATATGATTATTTTTCTTTAATAAACACACATGAGCACAAATGGTCCTCGGGAGTCCGAGAGATTGAGAGCGAACTAAAAATAGTAACAAAAAATGAGACAATGATGGGATACTATGTAATTCAAACATAAACTTGTTAACCATGTAAATTACAGTACCACTAAACACGCGTACACGTACATATGTCAATCAATTTACATAAATAAACATTCACTAATATGTTCCCTTAACAACGGACACAGATAATTACCGTACACATGTCAGTCCAATTGCAGGTACACATAGACACACATAGCTGCACTTGTCTGTCGCTCCTGATAATAGTATACATAGGTATACACACAAAACAGTCCTTTATCAACTAATGTGTGTGTGTGTGTGTTTGTGTGTGTATTTACTCCTTGTATTTATTATTTGTGTCTACAAAATTGAGTTATTAGCTCTTGGACCCCGCCTCTCAAACAAATGTATTTTTCATTTTTTATATCTACTACATTTATTTTTCACTAACATACAAACACACACAGGTACAGGTACACAAAGAATGACAAAGAGGCGTGTGAAGAACTCAACAAAAGGTTCCAGGAGGTCTTTACAATAGAACACGGAGAAGTCACGGCGCTAGGAGAGGTGGCAGCAAACCAGGTGACCTTGGAAAGGTTCGAAATTACAAGAGATGAGGTCAAGAAGCACCTATTGGAGCTGGATGTGAGAAAAGCTGTTGGGCCGGATGGAATCTCACCATGGGTATTGAAAGAGTGTGCAGGAGCACTTTGCTTGCCACTCTCCATAGTGTATAGTAGGTCATTGGAAATGGGAGACCTACCGGAAATATGGAAGACTGCTAATGTAGTACCAATACTTAAAAAGGGTGACAGACAAGAGGCACTGAACTACAGGCCAGTGTCCTTAACTTGTATACCATGCAAGGTGATGGAGAAGATTGTGAGAAAAAACCTAGTAACACATCTGGAGAGAAGAGACTTCGTTACAACCCATCAACATGTGTTCAGGGAGGGTAAATCTTGCCTTACAGGCTTGATAGAATTCTACGATCAGGTGACAAAGATAAGGCAAGAAAGAGAAGAATGGGCGGACTGCGTTTTTTTTGGACTGTCGGAAAGCCTTTGACACAGTACCCCATAAAAGGTTGATGCATAAGCTGGAGAAACAGGCAGGAGTAACTAGTAGGGCGCTCCAGTGGATAAGGGAGTACCTAAGCAATAAGAAGCAGAGAGTTATAGTGAGGGTTGAGACCTCAGAATGGCGTGAAGGCACCAGTGGAGTCCCACAGGGCTCTGTGCTTGGACCTATGCTGTTTCTGATATACGTAAATGATCTCCCAGAGGGCATAAACTCATTCCTCTCAATGTTTGCTGACGACGCCAAAATTATGAGAAGGATTAGGACAGAGGAGGACAGCTTGAGGCTTCAAGAAGACCTGGACAAGCTGCAGGAATGGTCGAACAAATGGCTGTTAGAGTTTAACCCAAGCAAATGGAATGTAATGAAGATAGGGGTAGGAAGCAGGAGACCAGATACAAGGTATCACTTGGGAGATGAAATACTTCAAGAGTCAGAGAGAGAGAAAGACCTGGGGGTTGATATCACGCCAGACCTCTCCCCTGAAGCTCATATCAAAAGGATAACATCAGCAGCATATGCCAGGTTGGCTAAATAAGAACGGCCTTTAGAATCTTGTGTAAGGAATCTTTCAGAACATTATATACCACATATGTCAGACCAATCTTGGAGTATGCGGCTCCAGCATGGAGTCCATATCTAGTCAAGCATAAAACTAAACTGGAAAAAGTTCAAAGGTTTGCCACCAGACTAGTACCCGAGCAGAGAGGCATAAGCTACGAGGAGAGACTACGGGAATTGAACCTCACTTCGTTGGAAGACAGAAGAGTTAGGGGGGACATGATCAACACATTCAAGATTCTCAAGGGAATTGACAGGGTTGATAAAGAGAGGCTATTTAACACTAGGGGAGCCGGTCGGCCGAGCGGACAGCACGCGGGACTTGTGATCCTGTGGTCCTGGGTTCGATCCCAGGCGCCGGCGAGAAACAATGGGCAGAGTTTCTTTCACCCTATGCCCCTGTTACCTAGCAGTAAAATAGGTACCTGGGTGTTAGTCAGCTGTCACGGGCTGCTTCCTGGGGGTGAAGGCTTGGTCGAGGACCGGGCCACTGGGACACTAAAGCCCCGAAATCATCTCAAGATAACCTCAAGATAAGGGGCACACGCACTAGGGGACACAGGTGGAAACTGAGTGCCCAAATGAGCCACAGAGATATAAGAAAAAACTTTTTTAGTGTCAGTGGTTGACAAATGGAATGCATTAGGCAGTAATGTGGAGAAGGCTGACTCCATACACAGTTTCAAGTGTAGATATGATAGAGCACAATAGGCTCAAGAACCTGTACACCTGTTGATTGACGGTTGAGAGGTGGGACCACAGAGCCAGAGCTCAACCCCCGCAAGAACAACTAGGTGAGTACACACACACACACACACACACACACACGCAAGCACACGCACGCACACACACACACACACAAACAAACACACACACACACACATTAGGTAAATACACACACACACACACACACACACTCAAACACACAAACAAACACACACACATACACACACACGTACACACACACACACACACACACTCAAACACAAACACACACACACACATACACACACACACACACACACACACACACACACACACACACACGCACGCACACGCACGCACACACACACACACACACACACAAACACACACACACACACATTAGGTGAGTACACACACACACACACACACACTCAAACACACAAACACACACACACACATACACACACACGCACACACACACACACACACACACACACACACACACACACACACACACACACACACACACACACACACACACACACACAGGAAGCAACCTGTAACAGCTGTTTAAATCCCAGGTACCTATTTACTGCTAGGTAAATTGGGCAACAGGGTGAAACAAACTGCCCAGTTTCGTTTCTGCCATCACCGGAGGATCGAACACGGACGCTAGGATTACGAGTCGAGAGCGCTGTCTACTCAGCTGTCAGGCCCCGTAGTGCGTGTATTCGTCAAAAACATAATTTTGGAGAGGTTAAGGGAAAGGAATGATGCTTCCTGGGTTGGAGGGTTGGTGTGAGGTTAGTCACTTAGTGGCCTTGGACCTGTGGGGGAGGTCGGGTGGTTGCCAGTTATGAATTTAATGAATGAATTTGTTAAGATAGGGTATTTATGTAAAAGACGCTGGGAAGAGATAGTAACAAAAGTGTTCCTGACTGATGTGAGGTAGTGTGTGATTGACTTGTATGTTAGAAAAATTAATGCATACATGAAAATTACCTGTTCTTTGAAAATGTTTCTTTGTAAAATAAGTACAAGTTGTTTTGTAAACAAAATATGATTATTTTTCTTTAATAAACACACATGAGCACAAATGGTCCTCGGGAGTCCGAGAGATTGAGAGCGAACTAAAAATAGTAACAAAAAATGAGACAATGATGGGATACTATGTAATTCAAACATAAACTTGTTAACCATGTAAATTACAGTACCACTAAACACGCGTACACGTACATATGTCAATCAATTTACATAAATAAACATTCACTAATATGTTCCCTTAACAACGGACACAGATAATTACCGTACACGTGTCAGTCCAATTGCAGGTACACAAAGACACACATAGCTGCACTTGTCTGTCGCTCCTGACAATAGTAAACATGTAACAAAAAATGTGACAATGATGGGACACTATGTCATTCACACGTACACACGCTAACATTATAAATTACATTAACACTAAACACGCGTACATGTATATATGTCAATCAATTTACTTAAAAAAACATTCACTAATATGTTCCTTTTACAATTAACACACAGATAATTACCGTACACATGTCAGCCCAATTGCAGGTACACATAGACACACATAGCTGCACTTGTCTGTCGCTCCTGATAATAGTATACATAGGTATACACACAAAACAGTCCTTTATCAACTAATGTGTGTGTGTGTGTGTTTGTGTGTGTATTTACTCCTTGTATTTATTATTTGTGTCTACAAAATTGAGTTATTAGCTCTTGGACCCCGCCTCTCAAACAAATGTATTTTTCATTTTTTATATCTACTACATTTATTTTTCACTAACATACAAACACACACAGGTACAGGTACACAAAGAATGACAAAGAGGCGTGTGAAGAACTCAACAAAAGGTTCCAGGAGGTCTTTACAATAGAACACGGAGAAGTCACGGCGCTAGGAGAGGTGGCAGCAAACCAGGTGACCTTGGAAAGGTTCGAAATTACAAGAGATGAGGTCAAGAAGCACCTATTGGAGCTGGATGTGAGAAAAGCTGTTGGGCCGGATGGAATCTCACCATGGGTATTGAAAGAGTGTGCAGGAGCACTTTGCTTGACACTCTCCATAGTGTATAGTAGGTCATTGGAAATGGGAGACCTACCGGAAATATGGAAGACTGCTAATGTAGTACCAATACTTAAAAAGGGTGACAGACAAGAGGCACTGAACTACAGGCCAGTGTCCTTAACTTGTATACCATGCAAGGTGATGGAGAAGATTGTGAGAAAAAACCTAGTAACACATCTGGAGAGAAGAGACTTCGTTACAACCCATCAACATGTGTTCAGGGAGGGTAAATCTTGCCTTACAGGCTTGATAGAATTCTACGATCAGGTGACAAAGATAAGGCAAGAAAGAGAAGAATGGGCGGACTGCGTTTTTTTGGACTGTCGGAAAGCCTTTGACACAGCACCCCATAAAAGGTTGATGCATAAGCTGGAGAAACAGGCAGGAGTAACTAGTAGGGCGCTCCAGTGGATAAGGGAGTACCTAAGCAATAAGAAGCAGAGAGTTATAGTGAGGGTTGAGACCTCAGAATGGCGTGAAGGCACCAGTGGAGTCCCACAGGGCTCTGTGCTTGGACCTATGCTGTTTCTGATATACGTAAATGATCTCCCAGAGGGCATAAACTCATTCCTCTCAATGTTTGCTGACGACGCCAAAATTATGAGAAGGATTAGGACAGAGGAGGACAGCTTGAGGCTTCAAGAAGACCTGGACAAGCTGCAGGAATGGTCGAACAAATGGCTGTTAGAGTTTAACCCAAGCAAATGGAATGTAATGAAGATAGGGGTAGGAAGCAGGAGACCAGATACAAGGTATCACTTGGGAGATGAAATACTTCAAGAGTCAGAGAGAGAGAAAGAACTGGGGGTTGATATCACGCCAGAC
>NW_027189818.1:40000-42500 GCF_040958095.1 Procambarus clarkii | reverse complement strand
AGGTACACAAAGACACACATAGCTGCACTTGTCTGTCGCTCCTGACAATAGTAAACATGTAACAAAAAATGTGACAATGATGGGACACTATGTCATTCACACGTACACACGCTAACATTATAAATTACATTAACACTAAACACGCGTACATGTATATATGTCAATCAATTTACTTAAAAAAACATTCACTAATATGTTCCTTTTACAATTAACACACAGATAATTACCGTACACATGTCAGCCCAATTGCAGGTACACATAGACACACATAGCTGCACTTGTCTGTCGCTCCTGATAATAGTATACATAGGTATACACACAAAACAGTCCTTTATCAACTAATGTGTGTGTGTGTGTGTTTGTGTGTGTATTTACTCCTTGTATTTATTATTTGTGTCTACAAAATTGAGTTATTAGCTCTTGGACCCCGCCTCTCAAACAAATGTATTTTTCATTTTTTATATCTACTACATTTATTTTTCACTAACATACAAACACACACAGGTACAGGTACACAAAGAATGACAAAGAGGCGTGTGAAGAACTCAACAAAAGGTTCCAGGAGGTCTTTACAATAGAACACGGAGAAGTCACGGCGCTAGGAGAGGTGGCAGCAAACCAGGTGACCTTGGAAAGGTTCGAAATTACAAGAGATGAGGTCAAGAAGCACCTATTGGAGCTGGATGTGAGAAAAGCTGTTGGGCCGGATGGAATCTCACCATGGGTATTGAAAGAGTGTGCAGGAGCACTTTGCTTGACACTCTCCATAGTGTATAGTAGGTCATTGGAAATGGGAGACCTACCGGAAATATGGAAGACTGCTAATGTAGTACCAATACTTAAAAAGGGTGACAGACAAGAGGCACTGAACTACAGGCCAGTGTCCTTAACTTGTATACCATGCAAGGTGATGGAGAAGATTGTGAGAAAAAACCTAGTAACACATCTGGAGAGAAGAGACTTCGTTACAACCCATCAACATGTGTTCAGGGAGGGTAAATCTTGCCTTACAGGCTTGATAGAATTCTACGATCAGGTGACAAAGATAAGGCAAGAAAGAGAAGAATGGGCGGACTGCGTTTTTTTGGACTGTCGGAAAGCCTTTGACACAGCACCCCATAAAAGGTTGATGCATAAGCTGGAGAAACAGGCAGGAGTAACTAGTAGGGCGCTCCAGTGGATAAGGGAGTACCTAAGCAATAAGAAGCAGAGAGTTATAGTGAGGGTTGAGACCTCAGAATGGCGTGAAGGCACCAGTGGAGTCCCACAGGGCTCTGTGCTTGGACCTATGCTGTTTCTGATATACGTAAATGATCTCCCAGAGGGCATAAACTCATTCCTCTCAATGTTTGCTGACGACGCCAAAATTATGAGAAGGATTAGGACAGAGGAGGACAGCTTGAGGCTTCAAGAAGACCTGGACAAGCTGCAGGAATGGTCGAACAAATGGCTGTTAGAGTTTAACCCAAGCAAATGGAATGTAATGAAGATAGGGGTAGGAAGCAGGAGACCAGATACAAGGTATCACTTGGGAGATGAAATACTTCAAGAGTCAGAGAGAGAGAAAGAACTGGGGGTTGATATCACGCCAGACCTCTCCCCTGAAGCTCATATCAAAAGGATAACATCAGCAGCATATGCCAGGTTGGCTAAATAAGAACGGCCTTTAGAAACTTGTGTAAGGAATCTTTCAGAACATTATATACCACATATGTCAGACCAATCTTGGAGTATGCGGCTCCAGCATGGAGTCCATATCTAGTCAAGCATAAAACTAAACTGGAAAAAGTTCAAAGGTTTGCCACCAGACTAGTACCCGAGCAGAGAGGCATAAGCTACGAGGAGAGACTACGGGAATTGAACCTCACTTCGTTGGAAGACAGAAGAGTTAGGGGGGACATGATCAACACATTCAAGATTCTCAAGGGAATTGACAGGGTTGATAAAGAGAGGCTATTTAACACTAGGGGAGCCGGTCGGCCGAGCGGACAGCACGCGGGACTTGTGATCCTGTGGTCCTGGGTTCGATCCCAGGCGCCGGCGAGAAACAATGGGCAGAGTTTCTTTCACCCTATGCCCCTGTTACCTAGCAGTAAAATAGGTACCTGGGTGTTAGTCAGCTGTCACGGGCTGCTTCCTGGGGGTGAAGGCTTGGTCGAGGACCGGGCCACTGGGACACTAAAGCCCCGAAATCATCTCAAGATAACCTCAAGATAAGGGGCACACGCACTAGGGGACACAGGTGGAAACTGAGTGCCCAAATGAGCCACAGAGATATAAGAAAAAACTTTTTTAGTGTCAGTGGTTGACAAATGGAATGCATTAGGCAGTAATGTGGAGAAGGCTGACTCCATACACAGTTTCAAGTGTAGATATGATAGAGCACAATAGGCTCAAGAACCTGTACACCTGTTGATTGACGGTTGAGAGGTGGGACCACAGAGCCAGAGCTCAACCCCCGCAAGAACAACTAGGTGAGTACACACACACACACACACAC
>NW_027189818.1:25000-30000 GCF_040958095.1 Procambarus clarkii | reverse complement strand
ATAATTACCGTACACATGTCAGCCCAATTGCAGGTACACATAGACACACATAGCTGCACTTGTCTGTCGCTCCTGATAATAGTATACATAGGTATACACACAAAACAGTCCTTTATCAACTAATGTGTGTGTGTGTGTGTTTGTGTGTGTATTTACTCCTTGTATTTATTATTTGTGTCTACAAAATTGAGTTATTAGCTCTTGGACCCCGCCTCTCAAACAAATGTATTTTTCATTTTTTATATCTACTACATTTATTTTTCACTAACATACAAACACACACAGGTACAGGTACACAAAGAATGACAAAGAGGCGTGTGAAGAACTCAACAAAAGGTTCCAGGAGGTCTTTACAATAGAACACGGAGAAGTCACGGCGCTAGGAGAGGTGGCAGCAAACCAGGTGACCTTGGAAAGGTTCGAAATTACAAGAGATGAGGTCAAGAAGCACCTATTGGAGCTGGATGTGAGAAAAGCTGTTGGGCCGGATGGAATCTCACCATGGGTATTGAAAGAGTGTGCAGGAGCACTTTGCTTGACACTCTCCATAGTGTATAGTAGGTCATTGGAAATGGGAGACCTACCGGAAATATGGAAGACTGCTAATGTAGTACCAATACTTAAAAAGGGTGACAGACAAGAGGCACTGAACTACAGGCCAGTGTCCTTAACTTGTATACCATGCAAGGTGATGGAGAAGATTGTGAGAAAAAACCTAGTAACACATCTGGAGAGAAGAGACTTCGTTACAACCCATCAACATGTGTTCAGGGAGGGTAAATCTTGCCTTACAGGCTTGATAGAATTCTACGATCAGGTGACAAAGATAAGGCAAGAAAGAGAAGAATGGGCGGACTGCGTTTTTTTGGACTGTCGGAAAGCCTTTGACACAGCACCCCATAAAAGGTTGATGCATAAGCTGGAGAAACAGGCAGGAGTAACTAGTAGGGCGCTCCAGTGGATAAGGGAGTACCTAAGCAATAAGAAGCAGAGAGTTATAGTGAGGGTTGAGACCTCAGAATGGCGTGAAGGCACCAGTGGAGTCCCACAGGGCTCTGTGCTTGGACCTATGCTGTTTCTGATATACGTAAATGATCTCCCAGAGGGCATAAACTCATTCCTCTCAATGTTTGCTGACGACGCCAAAATTATGAGAAGGATTAGGACAGAGGAGGACAGCTTGAGGCTTCAAGAAGACCTGGACAAGCTGCAGGAATGGTCGAACAAATGGCTGTTAGAGTTTAACCCAAGCAAATGGAATGTAATGAAGATAGGGGTAGGAAGCAGGAGACCAGATACAAGGTATCACTTGGGAGATGAAATACTTCAAGAGTCAGAGAGAGAGAAAGAACTGGGGGTTGATATCACGCCAGACCTCTCCCCTGAAGCTCATATCAAAAGGATAACATCAGCAGCATATGCCAGGTTGGCTAAATAAGAACGGCCTTTAGAAACTTGTGTAAGGAATCTTTCAGAACATTATATACCACATATGTCAGACCAATCTTGGAGTATGCGGCTCCAGCATGGAGTCCATATCTAGTCAAGCATAAAACTAAACTGGAAAAAGTTCAAAGGTTTGCCACCAGACTAGTACCCGAGCAGAGAGGCATAAGCTACGAGGAGAGACTACGGGAATTGAACCTCACTTCGTTGGAAGACAGAAGAGTTAGGGGGGACATGATCAACACATTCAAGATTCTCAAGGGAATTGACAGGGTTGATAAAGAGAGGCTATTTAACACTAGGGGAGCCGGTCGGCCGAGCGGACAGCACGCGGGACTTGTGATCCTGTGGTCCTGGGTTCGATCCCAGGCGCCGGCGAGAAACAATGGGCAGAGTTTCTTTCACCCTATGCCCCTGTTACCTAGCAGTAAAATAGGTACCTGGGTGTTAGTCAGCTGTCACGGGCTGCTTCCTGGGGGTGAAGGCTTGGTCGAGGACCGGGCCACTGGGACACTAAAGCCCCGAAATCATCTCAAGATAACCTCAAGATAAGGGGCACACGCACTAGGGGACACAGGTGGAAACTGAGTGCCCAAATGAGCCACAGAGATATAAGAAAAAACTTTTTTAGTGTCAGTGGTTGACAAATGGAATGCATTAGGCAGTAATGTGGAGAAGGCTGACTCCATACACAGTTTCAAGTGTAGATATGATAGAGCACAATAGGCTCAAGAACCTGTACACCTGTTGATTGACGGTTGAGAGGTGGGACCACAGAGCCAGAGCTCAACCCCCGCAAGAACAACTAGGTGAGTACACACACACACACACACACACACACACACGCACGCACACGCACGCACACACACACACACACACAAACAAACACACACACACACATTAGGTAAGTACACACACACACACACACACACACACTCAAACACACAAACACACACACACACATACACACACACGTACACACACACACACACACACTCAAACACAAACACACACACACACATACACACACACACACACACACACACACACACACACACACACACACGCACACGCACGCACACACACACACACACACACACACAAACACACACCCACACACATTAGGTGAGTACACACACACACACACACACACTCAAACACACAAACACACACACACACATACACACACACGCGCACACACACACACACACACACACACACACACACACACACACACACAAGAAAGAAGAAGGGAGAGGGGGGACATGATAGGAACGTATAAGATACTCAGAGGAATTGACAGAGTGGACATAGACGAAATGTTCACACGGAATAGTAACAGAACGAGAGGACATGGATGGAAGCTTGAAACTCAGATGAGTCACAGAGATGTAAGGAAGTTTTCTTTTAGCGTGAGAGTAGTGGGGAAATGGAATGCACTTCAGGAACAGGTTGTGGAAGCAAATACTATTCATAATTTTAAAACCAGGTATGATAGGGAAATGGGACAGGAGTCATTGCTGTAAACAACCGATGCTCGAAAGGCGGGATCCAAGAGTCAATGCTCGATCCTGCAAGCACATATAGGTGAGTACACACACACACACACACACACACACACACACACACACAGGAAGCAACCTGTAACAGCTGTTTAAATCCCAGGTACCTATTTACTGCTAGGTAAATTGGGCAACAGGGTGAAACAAACTGCCCAGTTTCGTTTCTGCCATCACCGGAGGATCGAACACGGACGCTAGGATTACGAGTCGAGAGCGCTGTCTACTCAGCTGTCAGGCCCCGTAGTGCGTGTATTCGTCAAAAACATAATTTTGGAGAGGTTAAGGGAAAGGAATGATGCTTCCTGGGTTGGAGGGTTGGTGTGAGGCTAGTCACTTAGTGGCCTTGGACCTGTGGGGGAGGTCGGGTGGGCGGGGGGTTGCCAGTTATGAATTTAATGAATGAATTTGTTAAGATAGGGTATTTATGTAAAAGACGCTGGGAAGAGATAGTAACAAAAGTGTTCCTGACTGATGTGAGGTAGTGTGTGATTGACTTGTATGTTAGAAAAATTAATGCATACATGAAAATTACCTGTTCTTTGAAAATGTTTCTTTGTAAAATAAGTACAAGTTGTTTTGTAAACAAAATATGATTATTTTTCTTTAATAAACACACATGAGCACAAATGGTCCTCGGGAGTCCGAGAGATTGAGAGCGAACTAAAAATAGTAACAAAAAATGAGACAATGATGGGATACTATGTAATTCAAACATAAACTTGTTAACCATGTAAATTACAGTACCACTAAACACGCGTACACGTACATATGTCAATCAATTTACATAAATAAACATTCACTAATATGTTCCCTTAACAACGGACACAGATAATTACCGTACACGTGTCAGTCCAATTGCAGGTACACAAAGACACACATAGCTGCACTTGTCTGTCGCTCCTGACAATAGTAAACATGTAACAAAAAATGTGACAATGATGGGACACTATGTCATTCACACGTACACACGCTAACATTATAAATTACATTAACACTAAACACGCGTACATGTATATATGTCAATCAATTTACTTAAAAAAACATTCACTAATATGTTCCTTTTACAATTAACACACAGATAATTACCGTACACATGTCAGCCCAATTGCAGGTACACATAGACACACATAGCTGCACTTGTCTGTCGCTCCTGATAATAGTATACATAGGTATACACACAAAACAGTCCTTTATCAACTAATGTGTGTGTGTGTGTGTTTGTGTGTGTATTTACTCCTTGTATTTATTATTTGTGTCTACAAAATTGAGTTATTAGCTCTTGGACCCCGCCTCTCAAACAAATGTATTTTTCATTTTTTATATCTACTACATTTATTTTTCACTAACATACAAACACACACAGGTACAGGTACACAAAGAATGACAAAGAGGCGTGTGAAGAACTCAACAAAAGGTTCCAGGAGGTCTTTACAATAGAACACGGAGAAGTCACGGCGCTAGGAGAGGTGGCAGCAAACCAGGTGACCTTGGAAAGGTTCGAAATTACAAGAGATGAGGTCAAGAAGCACCTATTGGAGCTGGATGTGAGAAAAGCTGTTGGGCCGGATGGAATCTCACCATGGGTATTGAAAGAGTGTGCAGGAGCACTTTGCTTGACACTCTCCATAGTGTATAGTAGGTCATTGGAAATGGGAGACCTACCGGAAATATGGAAGACTGCTAATGTAGTACCAATACTTAAAAAGGGTGACAGACAAGAGGCACTGAACTACAGGCCAGTGTCCTTAACTTGTATACCATGCAAGGTGATGGAGAAGATTGTGAGAAAAAACCTAGTAACACATCTGGAGAGAAGAGACTTCGTTACAACCCATCAACATGTGTTCAGGGAGGGTAAATCTTGCCTTACAGGCTTGATAGAATTCTACGATCAGGTGACAAAGATAAGGCAAGAAAGAGAAGAATGGGCGGACTGCGTTTTTTTGGACTGTCGGAAAGCCTTTGACACAGCACCCCATAAAAGGTTGATGC
>NW_027189818.1:17500-20000 GCF_040958095.1 Procambarus clarkii | reverse complement strand
ACAATGGGCAGAGTTTCTTTCACCCTATGCCCCTGTTACCTAGCAGTAAAATAGGTACCTGGGTGTTAGTCAGCTGTCACGGGCTGCTTCCTGGGGGTGAAGGCTTGGTCGAGGACCGGGCCACTGGGACACTAAAGCCCCGAAATCATCTCAAGATAACCTCAAGATAAGGGGCACACGCACTAGGGGACACAGGTGGAAACTGAGTGCCCAAATGAGCCACAGAGATATAAGAAAAAACTTTTTTAGTGTCAGTGGTTGACAAATGGAATGCATTAGGCAGTAATGTGGAGAAGGCTGACTCCATACACAGTTTCAAGTGTAGATATGATAGAGCACAATAGGCTCAAGAACCTGTACACCTGTTGATTGACGGTTGAGAGGTGGGACCACAGAGCCAGAGCTCAACCCCCGCAAGAACAACTAGGTGAGTACACACACACACACACACACACACACACGCACGCACACGCACGCACACACACACACACACACAAACAAACACACACACACACATTAGGTAAGTACACACACACACACACACACACACACTCAAACACACAAACACACACACACACATACACACACACGTACACACACACACACACACACTCAAACACAAACACACACACACATACACACACACACACACACACACACACACACACACACACACACACACGCACGCACACGCACGCACACACACACACACACACACACACAAACACACACCCACACACATTAGGTGAGTACACACACACACACACACACACTCAAACACACACACACACACACACACACACACACACACGCGCACACACACACACACACACACACACACACACACACACACACACACACAAGAAAGAAGAAGGGAGAGGGGGGACATGATAGGAACGTATAAGATACTCAGAGGAATTGACAGAGTGGACATAGACGAAATGTTCACACGGAATAGTAACAGAACGAGAGGACATGGATGGAAGCTTGAAACTCAGATGAGTCACAGAGATGTAAGGAAGTTTTCTTTTAGCGTGAGAGTTGTGGGGAAATGGAATGCACTTCAGGAACAGGTTGTGGAAGCAAATACTATTCATAATTTTAAAACCAGGTATGATAGGGAAATGGGACAGGAGTCATTGCTGTAAACAACCGATGCTCGAAAGGCGGGATCCAAGAGTCAATGCTCGATCCTGCAAGCACATATAGGTGAGTACACACACACACACACACACACACACACACACACACACAGGAAGCAACCTGTAACAGCTGTTTAAATCCCAGGTACCTATTTACTGCTAGGTAAATTGGGCAACAGGGTGAAACAAACTGCCCAGTTTCGTTTCTGCCATCACCGGAGGATCGAACACGGACGCTAGGATTACGAGTCGAGAGCGCTGTCTACTCAGCTGTCAGGCCCCGTAGTGCGTGTATTCGTCAAAAACATAATTTTGGAGAGGTTAAGGGAAAGGAATGATGCTTCCTGGGTTGGAGGGTTGGTGTGAGGCTAGTCACTTAGTGGCCTTGGACCTGTGGGGGAGGTCGGGTGGGCGGGGGGTTGCCAGTTATGAATTTAATGAATGAATTTGTTAAGATAGGGTATTTATGTAAAAGACGCTGGGAAGAGATAGTAACAAAAGTGTTCCTGACTGATGTGAGGTAGTGTGTGATTGACTTGTATGTTAGAAAAATTAATGCATACATGAAAATTACCTGTTCTTTGAAAATGTTTCTTTGTAAAATAAGTACAAGTTGTTTTGTAAACAAAATATGATTATTTTTCTTTAATAAACACACATGAGCACAAATGGTCCTCGGGAGTCCGAGAGATTGAGAGCGAACTAAAAATAGTAACAAAAAATGAGACAATGATGGGATACTATGTAATTCAAACATAAACTTGTTAACCATGTAAATTACAGTACCACTAAACACGCGTACACGTACATATGTCAATCAATTTACATAAATAAACATTCACTAATATGTTCCCTTAACAACGGACACAGATAATTACCGTACACGTGTCAGTCCAATTGCAGGTACACAAAGACACACATAGCTGCACTTGTCTGTCGCTCCTGACAATAGTAAACATGTAACAAAAAATGTGACAATGATGGGACACTATGTCATTCACACGTACACACGCTAACATTATAAATTACATTAACACTAAACACGCGTACATGTATATATGTCAATCAATTTACTTAAAAAAACATTCACTAATATGTTCCTTTTACAATTAACACACAGATAATTACCGTACACATGTCAGCCCAATTGCAGGTACACATAGACACACATAGCTGCACTTGTCTGTCGCTCCTGATAATAGTATACATAGGTATACACACAAAACAGTCCTTTATCAACTAATGTGTGTGTGTGTGTGTTTGTGTGTGTATTTACTCCTTGTATTTATTATTTGTGTCTACAAAATTGAGTTATTAGCTCTTGGACCCCGCCTCTCAAACAAATGTATTTTTCATTT
>NW_027189817.1:0-84208 GCF_040958095.1 Procambarus clarkii | reverse complement strand
AAGTACCAAATCTACACAGTAAAATAACAACGTACTGGAGCGACCGATATGGAAGAAAATGCAGAATAGAACTAGTGAAGAGCAGGGGTGCCATAGGCACAATCAGAGAACACTATAAACATCAGAGGTCCACGGATGTTCATCACCCTCCCAGCGAGCATACGAAATATTGCCGGAGCAACCGTGAACATCTTCAAGAGGAAACTAGATTTATTCCTCCAAGGAGTCCCGGACCAACCGGGCTGTGGTGGGTATGTGGGCCAGCGGGCCGCTCCAAGCAACAGCCTAGTGGACCAAACTCTCACAAGTCAAGCCTGGCCTCGGGCCGAGCTTGGGAAGTAGAAGAACTCCCAGAACCCCATTAACCAGGTATCAGGTAGTCCTTTATCCTTCTGTAGTCCCCTTTCCTATAATCAACTCTCCTTTCCCGGACCTCTTGTCCTTTGGTCACAATTTTGAGTTCCATCATGTAGTCAAAGACTAGGACACCATGGTCACTGGCTCCTAGCAGTATTTCACGTTCCAAATTCTCGATGTCTCCTACATTATGAGAAAAAATCAAGTTTAATAGGCTCGGCGTATCCCCTCCTCTTTCCCTTGTTTCTTCCTTCACATACTGTGTTAAAAATTTCCTGTCAGTAACGTCTACTAACTTCGCTCCCCACGTTTCCTCCCCGCCATGGGGATTCCTTGTTCCCAATTTATCTCTCCGTGATTTAGGTCCCCCATGATCAGCAGTTTTACTCTCATTCTATGCGCTATTGTTGCTGCCTTCTGCAGTTCATCTATACATGCCTTGTTGCTGGCATCGTACTCCTGAACGGGCCTTCTACTGTTTGGTGGGGGATTGTAGAGAATCAAGATCACAATCTTCTTCCCATCCGCTGTCAGATTTCCATGTATGAAGCTCGAGCTTTCATTGGTTCCCGGATTTTCAAGGTCATCAAACTTCCATTTTCGCTTTATTAGGAGTGCCACGCCCCTCCCTGTCTCTGTGTCCTTTCTTTTCATATCACTCTGGAAAGATTGCATGCGAGATCATGCCATTTATTCTAGTTTCCACTATTGCAACTGTGTGTGTGTGTGTGTGTGTGTGTGTGTGTGTGTGTACTCACCTAGTTGTGCTTCCGGGGGTTCAGCTCTGGCTCTTTGTTCCCGCCTCTCAATCGTCAATCAACAGGTGTACAGGTTCCTGAGCCTACTGGGCTCTATCATATCTACACTTGAAACTGTGTATGGAGTCAGCCTCCACCACATCACTTCCTAATGCATTCCATTTGTAAACCACTCTGACACGAAAAAAGTTCTTTCTAATATCTCTGTGGCTCATTTGGGCACTCAGTTTCCACCTGTGTCCCCTAGTGCGTGTGCCCCCTTGTGTTAAATAACCTGTCTTTACTACGCTGTCGATTCTCTTGAGAATCTTGAATATGGTGATCATGTCCCCCCTAATTCTTCTGTCTTCCAACGAAGTGAGGTTTAATTCCCATATTCTCTCCTCGTAGCTCATACCTCTCAGCTCGGGTACTAGTCTGGTGGCAAACCTTTGAACCTTTTCCAGTTTAGTCTTATGCTTGACTAGATATGGACTCCATGATGGAGCCGCATACTCCAGGATTGTTCTGA
Source organism: Procambarus clarkii (assembly GCF_040958095.1). NCBI lineage: Eukaryota > Metazoa > Arthropoda > Malacostraca > Decapoda > Cambaridae > Procambarus > Procambarus clarkii. The sequence goes on along the minus strand of NW_027189817.1, from coordinate 82,582 downwards.
CATATGTGGTATATAATGTTCTGAAAGATTCCTTATACAAGTTTCTAAATGCCGTTCGTATGTTAGCCAATCTGGCATATGCCGCTGATGTTATCCTCTTGATATGAGCTTCAGGGGACAGGACTGGCGTGATATCAACCCTCAGGTCTTTCTCTCTCTCTGACTCCTGAAGTATTTCCTCTCCCAAATGATACCTTGTATCTGGTCTCCTGCTTCCTACCCCACTGTGTACTCACCTAATTGTACTCACCTAATTGTGCTTGCGGGGGTTGAGCTCTGGCTCTTTGGTCCCGCCTCTCAACCGTCAATCAACTGGTGTACATATTCCTGAGCCTAATGGGCTCTATCTTATCTACATTTGAAGCTGTGTATAGAGTCAGCCTCCACCACATCACTTCCTAATGCATTCCATTTACTAACTACTCTGACACTGAAAAAGTTCTTTCTAACGTCTCTGTGGCTCATTTGGGTACTCAGCTTCCACCTGTGTCCCCTTGTTCGCGTCCCACCAGTGTTGAATAGTTCATCCTTGTTTAGCCGGTCGATTCCCCTGAGGATTTTGTAGGTTGTGATCATGTCCCCCCTTACTCTTCTGTCTTCCAGTGACGTAAGGTGCATTTCCCGCAGCCTTTCCTCATAACTCATGCCTCTTAGTTCTGGGACTAGTCTAGTAGCATACCTTTGGACTTTTTCCAGCTTCGTCTTGTGCTTGACAAGGTACGGGCTCCATGCTGGGGCCGCGTACTCCAGGATTGGTCTTACATATGTGGTGTACAAGATTCTGAATGATTCCTTACACAGGTTCCTGAACGCCGTTCTGATGTTAGCCAGCCTCGCATATGCCGCAGACGTTATTCTCTTTATGTGGGCTTCAGGAGACAGGTTTGGTGTGATATCAACTCCTAGATCTTTCTCTCTGTCTGTTTCATTAAGTACTTCATCTCCTATTCTGTATCCTGTGCCTGGCCTCCTGTTTCCACTGCCTAGTTTCATTACTTTGCATTTACTCGGGTTGAACTTCAACAGCCATTTGTTGGACCATTCACTCAGTCTATCCAGATCATCTTGTAGCCTCCTACTATCATCCTCTGTTTCAATCCTCCTCATAATTTTTGCATCGTCGGCAAACATTGAGAGGAACGAATCTATACCCTCTGGGAGATCATTTACATATACCAGAAACAGTATAGGGCCAAGGACTGACCCCTGCGGGACTCCACTTGTGACGTCTCGCCAATCTGAGACCTCACCCCTCACACAGACTCGTTGTCTCCTGTTGCTTAGGTACTCCTCTATCCACCGGAGTACCTTCCCTCTCAATTAGCCTGCATCTCCAACTTTCGCACTAGCCTCTTGTGTGGCACTGTATCAAAGGCTTTCTGACAATCCAAAAATATGCAGTCTGCCCACCCTTCTCTTTCTTGCCTTATTTTTGTTGCCTGGTCGTAGAATTCAAGTAACCCTGTGAGGCAGGACCTGCCATCCCTGAACCCATGTTGATGCTGTGTTAGAAAGTTCCTTCGCTCCAGATGCTCCACTAGTTTTTTTCGCACAATCTTCTCCATCAGCTTGCATGGTATGCAGGTTAGGGACACTGGCCTGTAGTTCAGTGCCTCCTGTCTATCCCCTTTCTTGTATATCGGGACTACGTTAGCTGCTTTCCAAATATCTGGCAGTTCCCCTGTTGCCAGTGATTTGTTATACACTATGGAGAATGGTAGGCTCAGTTCTCTTGCTCCTTCCTTTAGAACCCAAGGGGAGATTCCATCTGGGCCTATAGCCTTCGTCACGTCCAACTCTAGTAAACACTTCCTTACTTCCCCACTGGTAATCTCAAACTCTTCCAGTGGTTCCTGGTTAGCTATTCCCTCACTTACCTCTGGAATTTCTCCTTGCTCTAAGGTGAAGACCTCCTGGAATTTCTTATTCAATTCCTCACACACTTCCTTGTCATTTGTAGTGAATCCTTCCGCCCCTATCCTTAATCTCATAACCTGTTCCTTTACTGTTGTTTTTCTCCTAATGTGGCTATGCAACAATTTAGGCTGAGTCTTTGCCTTGCTTGCGATGTCATTTTCGTATTGTCTTTCTGCCTCTCTTCTCATCCTGACATATTCATTCCTGGCATTCTGGTATCTTTCTCTGCTCTCCAGTGTCCTGTTATTCCTATAGTTTCTCCATGCCCTTTTACTTTGCTGCTTAGCTAGCCTACATCTTTGATTAAACCATGGGTTTCTCATCTTCATTTCTCTGTTTTCCTTTTGGACTGGGACAAACTTGTTTGCTGCGTCCTTGCACTTCAGCGTGATGTAATCCATCATATCTTGGGCCGTCTTTCCCCTGAGCTCTGTTTCCCATGCTATATCTGTTAGGAACTTTCTTATCCCCTCATAGTATCCCTTTCGGTATGCTAACCTTTTGGTTTCGGTATCCCTCCTCGAGTTCAATAACCCTTCTTCAATCAAGTACTCAAACACCAGTACACTGTGGTACCTCATTCCTACTAGGTCCTCAAAACCGATTTCTCTTATGTCGGAGTCGTTCAGAGTGAAGACTAGGTCGAGTCTCGCTGGTTCGTCATTGCCTCTCATCCTTGTGGGTTCTCCGACATGCTGGGTTAAAAAGTTGCTTGTCACCATCTCCAATAGTTTGGCTCTCCACGTATCCTCGCCTCCATGCGGTTCCTTGTTCTCCTTGTGTACTCACCTAATTGTACTCACCTAATTGTGCTTGCGGGGGTTGAGCTCTGGCTCTTTGGTCCCGCCTCTCAACCGTCAATCAACTGGTGTACAGATTCCTGAGCCTATTGGGCTCTATCATATCTACATTTGAAACTGTGAATGGAGTCAGCCTCCACCACATCACTTCCTAATGCATTCCATTTGCTAACTACTCTGACACTGAAAAAGTTCTTTCTAACGTCTCTGTGGCTCATTTGGGTACTCAGCTTCCACCTGTGTCCCCTTGTTCGCGTCCCACCAGTGTTGAAAAGTTCGTCCTTGTTTACCCGGTCGATTCCCCTGAGGATTTTGTAGGTTGTGATCATGTCTCCCCTTACTCTTCTGTCTTCCAGTGTCGTGAGGTGCATTTCCCGCAGCCTTTCCTCATAACTCATGCCTCTTAGTTCTGGGACTAGTCTAGTAGCATACCTTTGGACTTTTTCCAGCTTCGTCTTGTGCTTGACAAGGTACGGGCTCCATGCTGGGGCCGCATACTCCAGGATTGGTCTTACATATGTGGTGTACAAGATTCTGAATGATTCCTTACACAGGTTCCTGAACGCCGTTCTGATGTTAGCCAGCCTCGCATATGCCGCAGACGTTATTCTCTTTATGTGGGCTTCAGGAGACAGGTTTGGTGTGATATCAACTCCTAGATCTTTCTCTCTGTCTGTTTCATTAAGTACTTCATCTCCTATTCTGTATCCTGTGCCTGGCCTCCTGTTTCCACTGCCTAGTTTCATTACTTTGCATTTACTCGGGTTGAACTTCAACAGCCATTTGTTGGACCATTCACTCAGTCTATCCAGGTCATCTTGTAGCCTCCTACTATCATCCTCTGTTTCAATCCTCCTCATAATTTTTGCATCGTCGGCAAACATTGAGAGGAACGAATCTATACCCTCTGGGAGATCATTTACATATACCAGAAACAGTATAGGTCCGAGGACTGACCCCTGCGGGACTCCACTTGTGACGTCTCGCCAATCTGAGACTTCACCCCTCACACAGACTCGTTGTCTCCTGTTGCTTAGGTATTCCTCTATCCACCGGAGTACCTTCCCTCTCACTCCAGCCTGCATCTCCAACTTTCGCACTAGCCTCTTGTGTGGCACTGTATCAAAGGCTTTCTGACAATCCAAAAATATGCAGTCTGCCCACCCTTCTCTTTCTTGCCTTATTTTTGTTGCCTGGTCGTAGAATTCAAGTAACCCTGTGAGGCAGGACCTGCCATCCCTGAACCCATGTTGATGCTGTGTTACAAAGTTCCTTCGCTCCAGATGCTCCACTAGTTTTTTTCGCACAATCTTCTCCATCAGCTTGCATGGTATGCAGGTTAGGGACACTGGCCTGTAGTTCAGTGCCTCCTGTCTATCCCCTTTCTTGTATATCGGGACTACGTTAGCTGCTTTCCAAATATCTGGCAGTTCCCCTGTTGCCAGTGATTTGTTATACACTATGGAGAGTGGTAGGCTCAGTTCTCTTGCTCCTTCCTTTAGAACCCAAGGGGAGATTCCATCTGGGCCTATAGCCTTCGTCACGTCCAACTCTAGTAAACACTTCCTTACTTCCCCACTGGTAATCTCAAACTCTTCCAGTGGTTCCTGGTTAGCTATTCCCTCACTTACCTCTGGAATTTCTCCTTGTTCTAAGGTGAAGACCTCCTGGAATTTCTTATTCAATTCCTCACACACTTCCTTGTCATTTGTAGTGAATCCTTCCGCCCCTATCCTTAATCTCATAACCTGTTCCTTTACTGTTGTTTTTCTCCTAATGTGGCTATGCAACAATTTAGGCTGAGTCTTTGCCTTGCTTGCGATGTCATTTTCGTATTGTCTTTCTGCCTCTCTTCTCATCCTGACATATTCATTCCTGGCATTCTGGTATCTTTCTCTGCTCTCCAGTGTCCTGTTATTCCTATAGTTTCTCCATGCCCTTTTACTTTGCTGCTTAGCTAGCCTACATCTTTGATTAAACCATGGGTTTCTCATCTTCATTTCTCTGTTTTCCTTTTTGGACTGGGACAAACTTGTTTGCTGCGTCCTTGCACTTCTGCGTGATGTAATCCATCATATCTTGGGCCGTCTTTCCCCTGAGCTCTGTTTCCCATGCTATATCTGTTAGGAATTTTCTTATCCCCTCATAGTTTCCCTTTCGGTATGCTAACCTTTTGGTTTCGGTATCCCTCCTCGAGTTCAATAACCCTTCTTCAATCAAGTACTCAAACACCAGTACACTGTGGTCGCTCATTCCTACTGGGTCCTCAAAACCGATTTCTCTTATGTCGGAGTCGTTCAGAGTGAAGACTAGGTCGAGTCTCGCTGGTTCGTCATTGCCTCTCATCCTTGTGGGTTCTCCGACATGCTGCGTTAAAAAGTTGCTTGTCACCACCTCCAATAGTTTGGCTCTCCACGTATCCTCGCCTCCATGCGGTTCCTTGTTCTCCCAGTCAATCTTTCCGTGATTGAAGTCGCCCATGATGAGCAGGTGGGATCTATTTCTACAGGCAGCAGAGGCTGCCCTCTCAATTATAGTGTTAACTGCCTTGTTGTTGTTTTCATACTCTTGACTGGGTCTCCTGTCATTTGGTGGAGGGTTGTATATTACTGCTACTACTATTCTTGGTCCTCCCATTGTTATGGTGCCTGCTATGTAGTCTCTGAACTCCTCACAGCCCGGGATGGCCATCTCCTTAAAACTCCATTCCCTTCTCATGAGTAGGGCCACTCCGCCTCCTCCTCTACCTTCCCTCTCTTTCCTTATTACTGTATACTCCTGGGGAAACACGGCATTCGTTATGATTCCAGAGAGTTTTGTTTCAGTGAGTCCGATTACATCTGGGTTAACTTCTTGTGCTCTTTCCCTTAGTTCACTTGTCTTGCTTGTGATCCCATCTATGTTTGAGTACATCACCCTGAAACTGACTCTCTTCTGCTTCTTTTCTGGGGGGGACCTTTGGGATCTGGGGTGAGTGGGAGCTGGGGGGACCTGGCACGGGGGGATTGGTGGAGGAGGGAGGGCTTGGGGTGGTGGGGGAGAGGGGGAGGGTACAGGGGGTGGATAAGAGGGGGAGGGTACAGGGGGTGGATAAGAGGGGGAGGGTACAGGGGGTGGATAAGAGGGGGAGGGTACAGGGGGTGGGTAAGAGAGGGAGGGTTGGGGAAGCATGGGGGGAGGAGAGGCTGTGGGGGATAGGGGAGATGGGGGGGCTTGGAAGGAGAGAAAAGGGTGGAGGGCGTGGGGGAAAAGGGAGGGCTGAGGTGGGTGAGGAAGAGGGGAGGGTTTAGGGGAGTGGGGGAGAGGGGAAGACTTAGGTGGGGTGGGGGAGAGTGGGGGGCTTAGGGGGGAGGGGAGAAGGGAGGGCATGGGGGTGGGAGAGACGGGAAGGCATGTGGGAGAAGGGAGGGCATGGGGGATGGGGGTGAAGGGAGGTCCTGGGGAGAGGGGTGAGGGGGAGAAGGGGGGTGAGTGGGGGGAGGGGGTGGGTGGGGGGAGGGTGCCCTAGGTGGGTACTTAGTGGGGGGCTGACAGGGGATGGGGCAGGTTGGGTGTCTGTTGGGTAGAATTTGGGGGTGGTGCCCCAATCCCTGTGGCTGTTGCACTGTTTGAGGAGGGTTCTCCACTTCCCACTGTGTGTGTGAGTGTGTGTGTGTGTGTGTGTGTGTGTGTGTACTCACCTAGTTGTGTTTGTGGGGGTTGAGCTCTGGCTCTTTGGTCCCGGTGAACAGATAGCTGAGCCTATTGGGCTCTATCATATCTACACTTGACACTGTGTATGGAGTCAGCCTCCACCACATCACTTCCTAATGCATTCCATTTGTCAACCACTCTGACACTAAAAAAGTTCTTTCTAAAATCTCTATGGCTCATTTGGGCACTCAGTTTCCACCTGTGTCCCCTTGCGCGCGCGTGTGCCCCTTGAGTTAAATAGCCTGTCTTTATTTACTTTATCAATTCCCTTCAGAATCTTGAATGTGGTGATCATGTCCCCCCTAACTCTTCTGTCTTCCAGCGAAGGGAGGTTTAATTCCCGTAGTCTCTCCTCGTAGCTCATACCTCTCAGCTCGGGTAATAGTCTGGTGGCAAACCTTTGAACCTTTCCAGTTTAGTCTTATCCTTGACTAGATATGGACTCCATGCAGGAGCTGCATACTCCAGGATTGGCCTGCCATATGTGGTATACAAAGTTCTGAATGATTCTTTACTCAAGTTTCTGAATTCCGTTTGTATATTGGCCAGCCTGGCATATGCTGCTTGTTACGGCCCTATTGGGTCGCAACTGGGTTCTTCTCTGATGTTATTAGAGTTTGGGTATCCGGCCCCAAGTTAGTAGTGGCTTTCAAGGGGTGTGTTCTGTAATGCAAGTAAATTAAGGGGGAAGGGATACAAACGCACTAATTTAAATATATAATCACCACCACCATAAATAAATATATAAACTGTCACACGGGGGGTATAAATACACAATGTACAGAATCGTCTTCCTCTGAAGACACGGGATGCTCCACGGTGCTCACGATGAGTAGCCCTGGTTCTCTTCATCATGGCCCACGATGAATCCTCTGATTCTTTCGGCGAATCTACCCCGGCCACAGGTCAGCCAAATCACAGTCCCACTGGGTGCACCATCGTGGAGGCCTTCAACCACAAATCCAGCCTGTAGCTGGCAGGTTCCGATCAGCTCTACTGTGTAGGCCACTCCACGACCGGTACTAGGGTTGCAAGCCCTAGGCAGGAGCCTCGTGTGATCCCGCAGATCACTCTCCTCTCTATAGCACCACAGTGGCTAGTCTCTTCCACCAGCCAACCCCCGGGTACGACGATTCCTGGTACTGCCACGTCACAGGCAGGCTAACACACTCAACAGTGTTCGTCCAGGGGTGGCTCACAGCTTCTGCAGCCAACACGTGGAGAGACTATGGCTGCCTTGGGTAGACTGCCTCATCGTCCAATACAGCAGTCCCAGGTCGACTCTGTAATCAGACACGTTATTAGTACTGGTTACATTCTAGGGCACCTCACTCACAGGCTTAGACACAAACGTCCACCTATCCACTCCATAGATGGCGTTGCTGTCTAAGCGCCACCTCACCAGAGGTCAGCAGCGGCTACGTAAGACGGGAAACCAGCCCCTGTGGCCGGTATATCCCGCCCTCGCTAGATGGCGTCGTCCATTTGGATGGGGTTTCGGGAGCTGACCCACAGATGGCGTTGTCGTCACTGCTCCGTGCTACGACGCTGGACTCGGGTCCGTAACACCTCCCCACCAAAAAGAATTTGGTTTGGGTTTCTATAAAGAAAAAAAAAAAACCAAATTAGTACACGGATACATCTCCAAACGGACTCACGTACTCTAAGAATTGGAATGGCGAGGACGTCTTGTCCACAGAACTGTCCTAATGGGAAACACAAAGGAAACTTGCAGATGGAAGGCAATGACCTGCCTGATGTGATTTTCCACACCTCCACGGAGGTGTCAAGCAGGGGCATAATCTCACGTGCCTCGAGTAAGGATCTGTATAGATGCGATCTGGGGTGAATCGACACTTCCCTGTGTCGTGGCACCGATGATGGCTGGTCACAGAAGGCATTTCTGGTACCGGTCCGGTAGTCCTTCAGGGAGACGGGAACCTGGAATACAGGGGTCTGATAATTTAGAGTGACAGCGATAGTGGGTAAGTCAGTACTTACTGCATATGCGCCTACTAGGCCCACACCTAGTCTCAACATAGCTGCTTGTACACCGCAGATGGTGTCTGCTCTGCCACCGTCAGGTCGACCAACGTTCCGCATAACGCTGCATCCAGGCTCAGCAATCACGCGGGGGGTGTCAACCTGTCGGAAACAGTCACTCATAATGTCACTTCTCCCACCTCCTGTATCTACCATCACCTTCCAGGTCCCTTCTTTGACTGTAACACTCACAGTGCACGTCTCTAATCCCTGGGATCTCTTCGCGATGTTCATAGGAGCCATCATCTGTCGGGTCGTCCACTGGTCCTTACTGAGAACACACACAAGAACAAAAAATACCGCTAAGAAACATTTGGTTAACTCAGGGATAAGTTTCATGAGCCTGTAATGTCCATAGCCGGCTATATCCATTAGCCTGGTTTGGACCGAAGAGGGCCCTAGAACTTTCGCACATACCTCACATACCTCCGACGTCTGGGGAATCTCTGGCCGGTTCAATAAACGTTGTACCTTGCCATACTGCAAGTACTCAGGTGCCTTCACTCCAGACTCTGGGGTATCCGTGGGTGCTTGTACACGAGGCCTCTCTTCTTGCTCAGTCGCTTCTGCCTCCTTTACCTCATGTTTCTCGTCGGGAGAAGAATCAGGAGACTCTGCTAGAACGCTGTCAATCTGTAGGCGAGAGGAAGGATTAAACACGTTATCTAATTCCGTATCTGTCTGTACCTGGATATTACCATTTCCAGCTATTACCTCGGACCTTGCTGTTCCGGCTGACTCGTCCGCAACCTTGGGATGATTGTTGCTCCAATCTGTCACCAAGTCGTTGGCTAGTATCACGTCAATCCCAGCTATAGGCAAGGTATCAACTACTGCCAACGCACAGGTGCCGCTGAAGTAAGGCGAGTCGAGATGTATCAGCACTAAGGGGGCAACGTACCTCGTCCTAGGAAACCCGACCAGGACAACCTTTTGTCTCCCATCCACACTCACTCCCTCGGGTAATAAGTTTCTCACGATCAGGGACTGGGCTGCTCCACTATCTCTGAGCACCACAACTGATCTACCAGTATGATCACTCGATACATACCCGCCTGAAGTGTGAGGGGAAAACAATCTTGGTCCTTCCTGAGTAGTCATAGACTGGCTTTCTACTGGTGGTGTCACACAGCTCATCAACATCACCTCCCTACATGGGCCGCTACCTCTTCTGCCTCGGCACATAGCAGCTACATGCCCTTTCTGCCCACAAGTCCAGCACACCATATTCCTCCTTGGACTACGGTGTTTCGGGCTGTTAGGACTGGTCCTTCGAGGGCTACTTGGGGGCGTCTTCACAGCGCTTTGTGGGACGGGTCTCTCTTCATCTTGACGAGGTTTGCCATACAGACGAGGGTAATTCTTCGGGACATACCTAGTGGAAGACCTATGTGTCAAGATGTACTCTTCAGCCATGGTGGCTGCCACACGTAAGGTCTCTACCTGCTGTTCCTCTAAGTACGTCTTCAGATCTCCAGACAGACAGTCTTTGAAGTCCTCTAACAGTATGAGCTGCTCGAGGTCTTCTTTGGTCTCCACCTTCCGAGAGGCACACATTCTTGGAAAAGCCGCTCCTTGATGGTCGTGAATTCGGTGAAAGTGTGCTCCGAGGTCTTTTTCAGGTTCCTGAACTTCTGCCTGTAAGCCTCAGGTACCAATTGGTACGCCATGAGCACTACCTTCTTCACCTGGTCGTAATCGCCAGAGTCATCAAGGGACAACGTGGGGTAGGCGATTTGGGCCTTCCCAGTGAAGACGGACTGTATCATGATGGCCCAATTCTCCTTTGGCCATTCCAAAGAGGCTGCGACCTTCTCGAAGGCCGCGAAGAACTTCGAAACTTCCTTTTCGTTGAACTTCGGGACCATTTTGATGTTCCTTACCGGATCGAAACTACTGGTTTCCATTGTTTGCCTCCCACCGCCTAATCGCAATACTTCTAGCTCATGTTGTCTCTCTTTTTCTTTTTCTTCTCTCTCTCGTTCTTTTCTTTCTCGTTTCTCTTCTCTTTCTCGCTCTTCTCTTCTTTCTTCTCGTTCTAATTCTAAACTCCTCATCTCTAATTCTTTTCCTAGTCTCTCTCTTTCCATTTCTAATTTCTTATCTTCTCTCTCTCTCGCTTTCTCTTCTCTGTCTCTAGCGATTTCGAGCTTTTTCCATTCTATTTCACGGTGGATCTCTAGTTCACGCATTTTCACAGTAAGTAAACTTATATCCAGTTCACTCTCATCACTTTCGACATCACTGCCCTTACCTTCCTTTTCAGTGGAAGCTATTTCCTCACCTTCTTTTATACTATGTGCCTCGCTTTCCTTTTTCTCCTCGGCTTTCAAGTGTTTGTGAACCTTTGACAAGATCTCCACACGGGAATCACTGGCACGTATCTTTATCTCCAGATAGGCACTTACTAATACGAGTTCCTGTTTTCCCAGATATTTTAATCTGGCAAGACAGTCCTCCCTGTTCAGAAAGGCCTGAACGTCGTCCAGATCGTCGATGGTCGCTTTTTCTGCCAATGTCACTTAGATGGAACACTAGCACTTAACACACCGCTTTCACTTTAGCACTTAACGCACCGAGCACTTTAATACGTCAATATTGCACTTTAACACCGCACTTGCCAATATTGCACGTAATTACACCGGGCACCGTACTACACAATTTTGCACTTAATCACAGCGAGCACCGCACTCTACAATATTGCACTGAATCACACCGAGCACCGCACAGGACGTATTACGTCCTAATAGTTAAACACAGGGGGAATTATTTACAGGGGATTGCGCTACTTCACCAACCCTGTCAAACATACTTGACAAGGAGTCGGATCCCGCTGGGGATGCCAATTATGTTACGGCCCTATTGGGTCGCAACTGGGTTCTTCTCTGATGTTATTAGAGTTTGGGTATCCGGCCACAAGTTAGTAGTGGCTTTCAAGGGGTGTGTTCCGTAACGCAAGTAAATTAAGGAGGAAGGGATACAAATGCACTAATTTAAATATATAATCACCAACCACCATAAATAAATATATAAACTGTCACACGGGGGGTATAAATACACAATGTACAGAATCGTCTTCCTCTGAAGACACGGGATGCTCCACGGTGCTCACAATGAGTAGCCCTGGTTCTCTTCGTCGTGGCCCACAATGAATCCTCTGATTCTTTTGGCAAATCTACCCCGGCCACAGGTCAGCCAAATCACAGTCCCACTGGGTGCACCGTCGTGGAGGCCTTCAACCACAAATCCAGCCTGTAGCTGGCAGGTTCCGATCAGCTCCGCTGTGTAGGCCACTCCACGACCGGTACTAGAGTTGCGAGCCCTAGGCAGGAGCCTCGTGTGATCCCGCAGATCACTCTCCTCTCTATAGCACAACAGTGGCTAGTCTCTTCCACCAGCCAACCCCCGGGTAGACGCTTCCTGGTACTGCCACGTCAAAGGCAGGCTAACACACTCAACAGTGTTCGTCCGGGGGTGGCTCACAGCTTCTGCAGCAAACACGTGGAGAGACTATGGCTGCCTTGGGTAGACTGCCTCATCGTCCAATACAGCAGTCCCAGGTCAATTCTGTAATCAGGCACGTCATTAGTACTGGTTACACTCTAGGGCACCTCACTCACAGGCTTAGACACAAACGTCCACCTATCCACTCCATAGATGTCATTGCTGTCTAAGCGCCACCTCACCAGAGGTCAGCAGCGGCTATGTTACGAGCTGATTAAGACGGGAAACCAGCCCCTGTGGCCGGTATATCCCGCCCTCGCTAGATGGCGTCGTCCATTTGGAGGGGGTTTCGGGAGCTGACCCACAGATGGCGTTGTCGTCACCACTCCGTGCTACGACGCTGGACTCGGGTCTGTAACACCGCTGATGTTATCCTCTTGATATGTGCTGCAGGAGGCAGGTCTGGCGTGATATCAACCCCCAAGTCTTTTTCTTTCTCTGACTCCTGAAGAATTTCCTCTCCCAGATGATAACTTGTATTTGGCCTCCTGCTCCCTACACCTATCTTCATTACATTTCATTTGGTTGGGTTAAACTCTAACAACCATTTGCTCGACCATTCCTTCAGCTTGTCTAGGTCTTCTTATAGCCTCAAACAGTCCTCTTCTGTTTTAATCCTTCTCATAATTTTGGCATCGTCCGCAAACATTGAGAGAAATGAATCAATACCCTCCGGGAGATCATTTACATATATCAGAAACAAGATAGGACCGAGTACAGAGCCCTGTGGGACTCCACTGGTGACTTCACGCCAATCGGAGGTCTCACCCCTCACCGTAACTCTCTGCTTCCTATTGCTTAGGTACTCCTTATCCACTGGAGCACCTTACCAGCTACACCTGCCTGTCTCTCCAGCTTATGTACTAGGCTCTTATGTGGTACTGTGTCAAAGGCTTTCCGACAATCCAAGAAAATGCAGTCCGCCCAGCCCTCTCTTTCTTGCTTAATCTGTGTCACCTGGTTGTAGAATTCTATTAAGCCAGTCAGGCAAGATTTACCCTCCCTGAACCCATGTTGGCGATTTGTCACGAAGTCCCTTCTCTCCAGATGTGTTACCAGTTTTTTTCTCACGATCTTCTCCATCACCTTGCATGGTATACAAGTCATGGACACTGGCCTGTAGTTCAGTGCCTCTTGCCTGTTGCCCTTTTGTATATTGGGACCACATTCGCCGTCTTCCATATTTCTGGTAGGTCTCCCGTCTCCAGTGACTTACTATACACTATGGAAAGTGGCAAGCAAAGTGCCTCTGCACACTCTTTCAGTACCCATGGTGAGATCTCGTCTGGATCAACAGCCTTTCTAACATCCAGATCCAGCAGGTGTCTCTTGACCTCCTCTCTCGTAATTTCGATCTCTTCCAAGGCCGCCTGGTTTACCTCCCTTTCTCCTAGCACAGTGACCTCACCTTGTTCAATTGTGAAGACCTCCTGGAACCTCTTGTTGAGTTCTTCACACACCTCTTTGTCATTCTCTGTATACCTGTCCTCGCCTGTTCTAAGTTTCAATACCTGTTCTTTCACTGTTGTTTTCCTTCTGATGTGACTGTGGAGTAGCTTTGGTTCGGTCTTATCTTTGTTTGCTATATCATTTTCATAACTTTTCTCTACTTCTCTTCTCACCCTGACGTACTCATTCCTGGTTCTCTGGTATCTCTCTCTGCTTTCTGGTGTTCTGTTATTCCGGAAGTTCCTCCATGCCCTTTTGTTCAGTTTCTTCGCTTCCATACATGCCCTATTATACCATGGATTCTTCTGTTGCTTCTCGAATTTTTCCCTTTGGGCCGGGATGAACCTGTTTACTGCCTCCTGACACTTTTGGGTAACATAGTCCATCATACCTGTACAGACTATCTCTGAGGTCTGTGTCCCAAGGTATTTTCCTTAGGAAACTTCTCATCTGTTCATAATTCCCCTTTCGGTATGCCAGCCTTTTGATTCCTAGTTCTTTTTTGGGGGAGATGATTTCTAGCTCTACCAGGTACTCAAAGTTCAATACACTGTGATCACTCATTCCCAAGGGCGCTTCCATCTTAATTAACTTCCCTTATATCCCACTCATTTAGGGTAAATATCAAATCAAGCATTGCTGGTTCATCTTCTCCTCTCATTCTTGTTGGTTCCTTGATGTGCTGGCTTAGAAAGTTTCTTATTGTCACGTCCAGCAGCGTAGCTCTCCATGTTTCTGGTCCTCCATGCGGGTCTCTGTTCTCCCAATCTATCTTCCCATGGTTGAAGTCTCCCATAATTATTAGTCCAGATCCATTCTGCTAGGAACAGAAGCTGCTCTTTCTATTATGTTAATGGTGGCCATGTTGTTTCAATCATATTCCTGTCTGGGTCTTCTGTCATTTGGTGGTGGATTATATATGACTACGACTATAATTTTTTCCCTCCAGTTGTAATGGTACCTGCTATGTAGTCACTGAAACCTTCACAGCCCTGAATAACCATCTCCTCAAAATCCCAGCCTTTTCTTACCAGCAGAGCTACACCACCACCACCTCTTCCTTCCCTCTCTTTCCTCATAACATAATAATCCTGTGGGAACACTGCGTTTGTTATCTTTTTCGTTAGCTTTGTTTCTGTGAGGGCTATTATGTCTGGGTTTTCCTCTAGTACCAGTTCTCCAAGCTTATTTGCTTTATTTGTAATTCCATCTATGTTAGTGTACATTGCTTTGAATCTCACTTTCTTCTGTCCCTTTTCAAATCGCCTCTTGGTGAGTGTTCTGCTGGTGGGGGAAGCTGTTCCATGGGTGTGAGGACCTGTGAGGTGGATAACAGGGTCTCAGAGGATACTGGGATGAGGGGCGGGGGATCCAGTGAAGGGGGAGGGACAGGAGGGTATGGTGTGTGTGTGTGTGTACTCACCTAGTTGTACTCACCTAGTTGTGTCTGCAGGATCGAGCATTGACTCTTGAATCCCGACTTTCGAGCATCGGTTGTTTGCAGCAATGACTCCTGTCCCATTTCCCTATCATACCTGGTTTTAAAATTATGAATAGTATTTGCTTCCACAACCTGTTCCTGAAGGGCATTCCATTTTCCCACTACTCTCACGCTAAACGAAATCTTCCTAATATCTCTGTGACGATAAACAAAACCGATAAACAACAAACATAAACGAGCATAAAGAAAACTCTAGATCAGGCTCTCCTGCACCCAGCTCTGCCGGGTGGGTAAACATTGGGCAGCAACGATTAGAGCCATGATCTACCGCATCAAGGTCCGGTTTCGTGACGAAACCACCTACACCGGGCCCCAATTACTAAGGAAAATCGTCGACATCACGAATGCAGCCCATTGGACATCCGTGACGATGCTGACGGCGCTGTACTTTTCTATTCAAGCGAGCAAACTCTGGAGCAACTGTTTGCACCAGGACGCCCTACGAAACTCCAACCTGATCATTACTCCTACCCGTCGCTACTTGGCTGAACGAACCATCTTCGTCAGCCACACGAGTGTCTACATCGCCACCCAGGACCCTGGCACCATACTTGATAGTATCAACACTAGAAACCCGGCTCTGACTGCTGCTACAGTCAAGGTCATCAAGAACGACGACAACCCAAGGCCTACTCTCAAGGTCACCTTCACAACAGCTGCTGCAGCGACCCAAGCTGTGGAAAATGGATTTAGATGCCTGGATATTTCCATCACACCTGACACTGTAAAGAAGGAACGTTACTACAACATTCGCCAGTGCTTTAAGTGTTACAAGTACGATCATGATACCAAGAACTGCCAACAAGCAGAGGTTAAATGCAGCATTTGTACCCAGGATCATCACTTCAAAACCTGCCGGTCAACCACCAAACTGTGCCTCAATTGTGGAGGAGCTCACATCGCCGTCTCCATGGACTGCCAAGTACGACTAGATGAAATAAAAAAAACAGTATCTGCCAACCCAACAACCAATCAGCCGGCGAGCTTCAATATCCAAGCTACATTGTTTCCAGTGCTTCCCAACGCTTCTGCTTCTGCTACACAGACGTCCACACCAGGCCAGACCACCCCCTAATGGGGACCCAGGACACAGGCGACTGCTGCTCAGCCAACCCACTTGACTGTCAACCAATCAGCGGCCTCGACCAACACCACTCTCATCCCATGCCTGATCAGTGTAGATGAGAGGGAGGCGGGAACAGACAACGCCAAATACGTGAGAGTACTGAACAGGCTGCTCGCCCAGAACAACCTGCCCACAATGTTGATACCAAGCAGATCTATTTCAACATCACAACGCTGCTTCAACCCAAACAGGCCAGATTCCAACACCACCAGCAACTGCAGTCATACCGCTACCACTCCCATCGGAGTCGAACCCAGCACCAGTCACCCAGGCAACAGCATCCACCCAGACCACCTCCACAGCAGACCAGTTAACCTCAACACCTGCCCCCACCAGCCGGGGGCGACGGTCGAAAAGGAAAGCAAAACGTCAGCAAGTGGAATCAGAGTCAGAACCAGATTCAGAACCAGAACCAGCACCAGAGTCCCAAGAAAAACTATTGCTTCCATCTGACGTGGATAAGGCCGTCACATATGTGACCTCAGACTTCGACCCAAACCCAAGCAAATCAAGCAAGAAAAAGCCCTACTATGGCCTTTACCTCAATCATGATGGCGAGTTCAACGGCAACCGAAGCACAAGAATATTCCTTGCCTTAGAGTGCAACAGGATCATCAACAAGCTCAAGACCACCTTTCCTCACCCTGTGTTTGTCCACCACGAGGCCGTGGAACTATATGTAGACCTCAGCGCTCTGAAGAGAGAATACATCGACCCTAAATTCGATTTCAAGATGGGACAAGTGACCTTCCTGGAAGATGATGAACCGACAGGAACACCAATACCACCGCTGTCATTTGGGAAGTACATGCGAATACCTCGTGGCCAAGACACCACCAAGTAACAGTGAACATACCTCTCACCACCTCAATAAGGATGACGCCTCCTCCAAGCCAGACAGACCACCTCAATGAACCAGGACGACATCACTCTGCCCCACCACTAGCCTCCTGCCGCCTTAGAAGAACCCAAGCTACAGGCTTGGACTGAAAAAACATCTCCGGTCCACGGTGGACGGGCCACCGAACTTTCAAGCCTCCTCTCTCCACATCCAAATCCTCTTCCAAGAATTTCATCGCCCCATCCTTCTTCCTCCCACACCCATCCTTTCCAAGCTCTTTGGAAATCAAAGCTAATCTCTGTGACTCATCTGAGTTTCCAGCTTCCATCCATGTCCCCTCGTTCTGTTACCATTCCGTGTGAACATTTCGTCTATGTCCACTCTGTCAATCCCTCTGAGTATTTTACACGTTCCTATCATGTCCCCCTCTCCCTTCTTCCTTCTATGGTCGTAAGGCACAGTTCACTCAGGCGCTCCTCATATCCCATCCCTCGTTGCTCTGGGACGAGTCTGGTTGCAAACCTCTGAACCTTTTCCAGTTTCATTATATGCTTCTTCAGATTGGGACTCCATGATGAGGCGGCATACTCTAAGACTGGCCTCACGTAGGCAATGTAAAGCACCCTAAATGCCTCCTTACTTAGGTTTCTGAATGATGTTCTAACTTTTGCCAGTGTAGAGTACACTGCTGTCGTTATCCTATTTATATGTACCTCAGGAGATAGATTAGGTGTTACGTTCACACCCGGGTCTCTTTTTATGCATGGTCACAGGTAGGCTGTTCCCCTTCATTGTGTACTGCCCCTTTGGTCTCCTATCTCCTAGTCCCATTTCCATAACTTTACATTTATTTGTGTTGAATTCCAGTAGCCATTTCTCTGACCATCTCGCAACCTTTTCAGGTCCTCTTGGAGGATCCTGCAATCCTCATCTGTCACAACTCTTTTCATCAACTTTGCATCATCCGCAAACATCGACTTGTAGGACTCTACGCCTGTAAACATGTCGTTAACATATACAAGAAATAGAATTGGTCCCAGCACCGATCCTTGTGGTACTCCACTTGTTACTGTTCGCCAGTCCGACTTCTCGCCCCTTACCGTAGCTCTTTGGCTCCTTCCTCTTAGGTAGTTCCTTATCCATGCTAAGACCTTTCCCCTCCACCCTCGCCTGCCTCTCGAGTTTGAACAGCAGTCTCATGTGCGGTACTGTCTCAAAGGCTTTTTGGCAGTCCAGAAATATGCAGTCTGCCCAACCATCTCTGTCCTGTCTTATCCTCGTTATTTTATCATAGAATTCCAGAAGGTTTGTTAGGCACAATTTCCCTGTCCAGAACCCATGTTGATGTTTGTTCACAAACCTAATGTTCTCCAGGTGTGCAACCAGTCGTAGCCTAATTATTCTTTCCAGTATTTTACAGGGGATGCTTGTCAGTGATACAGGTCTATAGTTAAGTGCCTCCTCCCTATCGCCTGTCTTGAAGATCGGCACTACATTTGCCTTCTTCCAGCAACTGGGCAATTCTCCCGACATAAGTGACTCATTAAAGATCATTGCCAGAGGCACGCTGAGGGCCTGCGCTGCTTCTTTTGGTATCCACGGTGATACTTTGTTTGGTCCAACTGCTTTAGTTGCATCTAGAGTTGTCAACTGTTTCATTACCTCCTCTGCTGTCACCTCTATAACTTATAGGCTTTCATCTAGGGTAACTCCTTTCCAACAACGGGAGCTGCTCAGTCTTGGTAGTGAACACTCCATGGAAACTGGCATTCAGTGCCTCGCAGATTTCCTTGTCACTTTCAGTATATGCCCCCTCCGTCTTCCTTAGTCTTGTCACTTGGTCGTTCACCGACATTTTGCTTCTTATATGACTGTGTAGTAACTTAGGTTGTTTTTTCTCTTTGATTGCAATATCGTTCTCAAAGTCCCTTTCCGATGTTCGTCTTATGTTAATGAATTGTTCCTAGCTCTGTTGCATCTGATCCTGTTGTGCTCTGTCCTTTGTCTTCTGTACTTCCTCCACTCCCTCCTGCTGGCCATTTTTGCTTCCTGACACTGTATATTAAACATTACTGTGTGCGTGTGTGTGTGTGTGTGTGTGTGTGTGTGTGTGTGTGTGTGTGTGTGTGTGTGTGTGTGTGTGTGTGTGTGTGTGTGTGTGTGTGTGTGTGTGTGTACTCACCTAGTTGTGTTTGCGGGGGTTGAGCTCTGGCTCTTTGGTCCCGCCTCTCAACCGTCAATCAACAGGTGTACAGGTTCCTGAGCCTATTGGGCTCTATCATATCTACATTTGAAACTGTGAATGGAGTCAGCCTCCACCACATCACTTCCTAATGCATTCCATTTACTAACTACTCTGACACTGAAAAAGTTCTTTCTAACGTCTCTGTGGCTCATTTGGGTACTCAGCTTCCACCTGTGTCCCCTTGTTCGCGTCCCACCAGTGTTGACTCGTTCATCCTTGTTTACCCGGTCGATTCCCCTGAGGATTTTGTAGGTTGTGATCATGTCCCCCTTTACTCGTCTGTCTTCCAGTGTCGTAAGGTGCATTTCCCGCAGCCTTTCCTCATAACTCATGCCTCTTAGTTCTGGGACTAGTCTAGTAGCATACCTTTGGACTTTTTCCAGCTTCGTCTTGTGCTTGACAAGGTACGGGCTCCATGCTGGGGCCGCATACTCCAGGATTGGTCTTACATATGTGGTGTACAAGATTCTGAATGATTCCTTACACAGGTTCCTGAACGCCGTTCTGATGTTAGCCAGCCTCGCATATGCCGCAGACGTTATTCTCTTTATGTGGGCTTAAGGAGACAGGTTTGGTGTGATATCAACTCCTAGATCTTTCTCTCTGTCTGTTTCATTAAGTACTTCATCTCCTATTCTGTATCCTGTGCCTGGCCTCCTGTTTCCACTGCCTAGTTTCATTACTTTGCATTTACTCGGGTTGAACTTCAACAGCCATTTGTTGGACCATTCACTCAGTCTATCCAGGTCACTTGTAGCCTCCTACTATCATCCTCTGTTTCAATCCTCCTCATAATTTTTGCATCGTCGGCAAACATTGAGAGGAACGAATCTATACCCTCTGGGAGATCATTTACATATACCAGAAACAGTATAGGTCCAAGGACTGACCCCTGCGGGACTCCACTTGTGACGTCTCGCCAATCTGAGACCTCACCCCTCACACAGACTCGTTGTGTCCTGTTGCTTAGGTACTCCTCTATCCACTGGAGTACCTTCCCACTCACTCCAGCCTGCATCTCCAACTTTCGCACTAGCCTCTTCTGTGGCACTGTATCAAAGGCTTTCTGACAATCCAAAAATAGCAGTCTGCCCACCCTTCTCTTTCTTGCCTCATTTTTGTTGCCTGGTCGTAGAATTCAAGTAACCCTGTGAGGCAGGACCTGCCATCCCTGAACCCATGATGATGCTGTGTTACAAAGTTCCTTCGCTCCAGATGCTCCACTAGTTTTTTTCGCACAATCTTCTCCATCAGCTTGCATGGTATGCAGGTTAGGGACACTGGCCTGTAGTTCAGTGCCTCCTGTCTATCCCCTTTCTTGTATATCGGGACTACGTTAGCTGCTTTCCAAATATCTGGCAGTTCCCCTGTTGCCAGTGATTTGTTATACACTATGGAGAGTGGTAGGCACAGTTTTCTTGCTCCTTCCTTTAGAACCCAAGGGGAGATTCCATCTGGGCCTATAGCCTTCGTCACGTCCAACTCTAGTAAACACTTCCTTACTTCCCCACTGGTAATCTCAAATTCTTCCAGTGGTTCCTGGTTAGCTATTCCCTCACTTACCTCTGGAATTTCTCCTTGCTCTAAGGTGAAGACCTCCTGGAATTTCTTATTCAATTCCTCACACACTTCCTTGTCATTTGTAGTGAATCCTTCCGCCCCTATCCTTAATCTCATAACCTGTTCCTTTACTGTTGTTTTTCTCCTAATGTGGCTATGCAACAATTTAGGCTGAGTCTTTGCCTTGCTTGCGATGTCATTTTCGTATTGTCTTTCTGCCTCTCTTCTCATCCTGACATATTCATTCCTGGCATTCTGGTATCTTTCTCTGCTCTCCAGTGTCCTGTTATTCCTATAGTTTCTCCATGCCCTTTTACTTTGCTGCTTAGCTAGCCTACATTCTGATTAAACCATGGGTTTCTCATCTTCATTTCTCTGTTTTCCTTTTGGACTGGGACAAACTTGTTTGCTGTGTCCTTGCACTTCTGCGTGATGTAATCCATCATATCTTGGGCCGTCTTTCCCTTGAGCTCTGTTTCCCATGCTATATCTGTTAGGAATTTTCTTATCCCCTCATAGTATCCCTTTCGGTATGCTAACCTTTTGGTTTCGGTATCCCTCCTCGAGTTCAATAACCCTTCTTCAATCAAGTACTCAAACACCAGTACAGTGTGGTACCTCATTCCTACTAGGTCCTCAAAACCGATTTCTCTTATGTCGGAGTCGTTCAGAGTGAAGACTAGGTCGAGTCTCGCTGGTTCGTCATTGCCTCTCATCCTTGTGGGTTCTCCGACATGCTGGGTTAAAAAGTTGCTTGTCACCACCTCCAATAGTTTGGCTCTCCACGTATCCTCGCCTCCATGCGGTTCCTTGTTCTCCCAGTCAATCTTTCCGTGATTGAAGTCGCCCATGATGAGCCGGTGGGATCTATTTCTACTGGCAGCAGAGGCTGCCCTCTCAATTATAGTGTTAACTGCCTTGTTGTTGTTTCCATACTCTTGACTGGGTCTCCTGTCATTTGGTGGAGGGTTGTATATTACTGCTACTACTATTCTTGGTCCTCCCATTGTTATGGTGCCTGCTATGTAGTCTCTGAACTCCTCACAGCCCGGGATGGCCATCTCCTTTACACTCCATTCCCTTCTCATGAGTAGGGCCACTCCGCCTCCTCCCCTACCTTCCCTCTCTTTCCTTATTACTGTCTACTCCTGGGGAAACACGGCATTCGTTATGATTCCAGAGAGTTTTGTTTCAGTGAGTCCGATTACATCTGGGTTAACTTCTTGTGCTCTTTCCCTTAGTTCACTTGTCTTGCTTGTGATCCCATCTATGTTCGAGTACATCACCCTGAAACTGACTCTCTTCTGCTTCTTCTCTGGGGGGGACCTTTGGGATCTGGGGTGAGTGGGAGCTGGGGGGACCTGGCATGGGGAGATTGGTGGAGGAGGGAGGGCTTGGGGTGGTGGGGGAGAGGGGGAGGGTACAGGGGGTGGATAAGAGGGGGAGGGTACAGGGGGTGGATAAGAGGGGGAGGCTACAGGGGGTGGGTAAGAGAGGGAGGGTTGGGGAAGCATGGGGGGAGGAGAGGCTGTGGGGGATAGGGGAGATGGGGGGGGCTTGGGGGGAGAGAAAAGGGTGGAGGGCTTGGGGGGCGTGGGGGAAAAGGGAGGGCTGAGGTGGGTGAGGAAGAGGGGAGGGTTTAGGGGAGTGGGGGAGAGGGGACTTAGGTGGGGTGGGGGAGAGTGGGGGCTTAGGGGGGAGGGGGGAAGGGAGGGCATGGCGGTGGGAGAGACAGGAAGGCATGTGGGAGAAGGGAGGGCATGGGGGATGGGGAGAAGGGAGGTCCTGGGGAGAGGGGTGAGGGGGAGAGGGGGGTGAGTGGGGGGAGGGGGGTGGGGGGTTGGGAGGGTGCCCTAGGTGGGTACTTAGTGGGGGGCTGACAGGGGATTGGGCAGGTTGGGTGTCTGTTGGGTAGAATGTGGGGGTGGTGCCCCAATCCCTGTGGCTGTTGCACTGTTTGAGGAGGGTTCTCCACTTCCCTCTGGGATTGTAGGGTTCTGGGTTGTGGTACTCTGATTTCCTTCTCTCTCCCTGCGCTCCTTCCTCGCGTCTGCTGTCCGTATTCTCTCTTCCCTTGTCATATCCCTCTGCAGGAATATTTTCTTGAACTTCTCTACACCTTTTAGACAAAACTTCCTTGCTAACAGTTCCTCTTTCGCGATTTTGCTCATCAAAACCACCTTTATCATTCGGTCTCTGTCCTTGTTGTACTTTCCAAGCCTGAAAACCTTTTCAACATTTCGCTCGGCTCCCTCCATCCTTACCTCTTTAAGGATCTCTTTAATCATGTTTTTGTCCTTGTCTCTCCGCTCCTTTGGTCTGGTCCCTGTTTGTTCTTTAATGCCTGCTACTACTACTGCTCTATTTCTCTCTATCAGCCGGCTAGTACATCTAGCTGCTTCCTGAGAGGAAGCCACTTCCATGGCAACTTCCTTAACTGCAGACCTAGCTTCAGGGCTCTTTTTAAGCATTTCAGCAAATGAGATCTGGGTTGTGGTGGTCCCCTCCACAGTAGCATTCCCATCTCCCTGGGGTACGGTTTGTGCCTGGTATTGTGGAAGAGTCTCCTTTAGGTATCTTATCTCCTCCTTTGCTGCCCTTAAATCATCTTGCAGGTTGACTACTGTCTCCCTCATTACCCTCAGTCCTTCATTGAATTCATTCCGCATTTGCTGGAGTACTTCCTTCATCCAGTCTTCCTGTTCCACCCCATCCTCTGTGTTTGTTCCAGTTGCGAATGTCCTGCGTTTGGCAGTCAGAGTTCGTCTCCCTTCCATGATTTCCCTATGAGTGTGTGTGTGTGTGTGTGTGTGGTGTTGTGTGTGTGTGTGTGTGTGTGTGTGTGTGTGTGTGTGTGTGGTGTGTGTGTGTGTGTGTGTGTGTGTGTGTGTTTTTGTGTGTGTGTGTGTATGTGTGTGTGTGTGTGTGTGTGTGTGTGTGTGTGTGTGTGTGTGTGTGTGTGTGTGTGTGTGTGTGTGTGTGTGTGTGTGTTGTGTGTACTCACCTATTTGTGCTTGCGGGGGTTGAGCATTGGCTCTTTGGTCCCACCTCTCAACTGTCAATCAACTGGTGTACAGATTCCTGAGCCTACTGGGCTCTATCATATCAACATTTAAAACTGTGTATGGAGTCAGCCTCCACCACATCACTGCCTAATGCATTCCATCCGTTAACTACTCTGACACTAAAAAAGTTCCTTCTAACGTCTCTGTGGCTCATGTGAGTATTCAGTTTCCACCTGTGTCCCCTTGTTCGCGTCCCACCAGTGTTGAATAGTTTATCCTTGTTTACCCGGTCGATTCCTCTGAGGATTTTGTAGGTTGTGATCATGTCTCCCCTTACTCTTCTGTCTTCCAGTGTCGTAAGGTGCATTTCCCGCAGTCTTTCCTCGTAACTCATGCCTCTTAGTTCTGGGACTAGTCTAGTGGCATACCTTTGGACTTTTTCCAGCTTCGTCTTGTGCTTGACAAGGTACGGGCTCCATGCTGGGGCCGCATACTCCAGGATTGGTCTTACATATGTGGTGTACAAGATTCTGAATGATTCCTTACACAGGTTCCTGAACGCTGTTCTGATGTTAGCCAGCCTCGCATATGCCGCAGACGTTATTCTTTTTATGTGGGCTTCAGGAGACAGGTTTGGTGTGATATCAACTCCTAGATCTTTCTCTCTGTTCGTTTCATTAAGTACTTCATCTCCTATTCTGTATCCTGTGTTTGGCCTCCTATTTCCACCACCTAGTTTCATTACTTTGCATTTACTCGGGTTGAACTTCAACAGCCATTTGTTGGACCATTCACTCAGTCTGTCTAGGTCATCTTGTAGCCTCCTACTATCGTCCTCAGTTTCAATCCTCCTCATAATTTTTGCATCATCGGCAAACATTGAGAGAAACGATTCTATACCCTCTGGAAGATCATTTACATATATCAGAAACAGTATAGGTCCAAGGACTGACCCCTGCGGTACTCCACTCGTAACGTCTCGCCAATCTGAGACCTCACCCCTCACACTGACTCGTTGTGTCCTGTTACTTAGGTACTCCTGTATCCAACGGAGTACCTTCCCTTTCACTCCAGCCTGCATCTCCAGTTTTTTCACTTGCCTCTTGTGTGGCACTGTGTCAAAGGCTTTCTGACAATCCAAAAATATGCAGTCTGCCCACCCTTCTCTTTCTTGCCTTATTTTTGTTGCCTGGTCGTAGAATTCAAGTAACCCTGTGAGGCAGGTCCTGCCATCCCTGAATCCATGTTGATGCTGTGTTACAAAGTTCTTTCGCTCCAGATGTTCCACTAGCTTTCTTCGCACAATCTTCTCCATCAACTTGCATGGTATGCAGGTTAGGGACACTGGTCTGTAATTCAGTGCCTCCTGTCTATCCCCTTTCTTGTATATCGGGACTACGTTAGCTGCTTTCCAAATTTCTGGCAGTTCCCCTGTTGCCAGTGATTTGTTATACACCATGGAGAGCGGGAGGCACAGTTCTTCTGCTCCTTTAGTATCCAAGGGGAGATTCCATCTGGACCTATAGCCTTTGTCACATCCAATTCTAGTAAACACTTCCTTACTTCCCCGCTGGTAATCTCAAACTCTTCCAGTGGTTCCTGGTTAGCTATTCCCTCTCTTATCTCTGGGATTTCTCCTTGCTCCAAGGTGAAGACCTCCTGGAATTTCTTATTCAGTTCCTCACACACTTCCTTGTCGTTTGTAGTGAATCCTTCTGCCCCTATCCTTAATCTCATAACCTGTTCCTTTACTGTTGTTTTTCTCCTGATGTGGCTATGCAGCAATTTAGGCTGAGTCTTTGCCTTGCTTGCGATGTCATTTTCGTATTGTCTTTCTGCCTCTCTTCTCATCCTAACATATTTATTCCTGGCATTCTGGTATCTTTCTCTGCTCTCCAGTGTCCTGTTATTCCTATAGTTTCTCCATGCCCTTTTACTTTGCTGCTTAGCTAGCCTACATCTCTGATTAAACCATGGGTTTCTCATCTTCATTTCACTGTTTTCCTTTTGGACTGGGACAAACTTGTTTGCTGCATCCTTGCATTTTTGCGTGATGTATTCCATCATATCTTGGGCCGTCTTTTCCCTGAGCTCTGTTTCCCATGCTATATCTGTTAGGAACTTTCTTATCCCCTCATAGTATCCCTTTCGGTATGCTAACCTTTTGGTTTCGAGTTCCCTTCTCGAGTTCAATAACCCTTCTTCAATCAGGTACTCAAACACCAATACACTGTGGTCGCTCATTCCTACTGGGTCCTCAAAACTGATTTCTCTTATGTCAGAGTCGTTCAGGGTGAAAACCAGGTCGAGTCTCGCTGGTTCGTCGTTTCCTCTCATCCTTGTGGGTTCACTGACATGCTGGGTTAAGAAGTTTCTAGTCGCCACCTCCAGTAGTTTGGCTCTCCACGTATCCTCGCCTCCATGCGGTTCCTTGTTCTCCCAATCAATCCTGCCGTGATTGAAGTCCCCCATGATGAGCAGGTGGGATCTATTTCTACAGGCAGAAGAGGCTGCCCTCTCAATTATAGTGTTAACTGCCATGTTGTTGCTTTCATACTCTTGACTGGGTCTTTTGTCATTTGGTGGAGGATTATATATTACTGCTACTACTATCCTTGGTCCTCCCATTGTCATGGTGCCTGCTATGTAGTCTCTGAAACCCTCACAGCCCGGGATAGCCATCTCCTTAAAACTCCATTCCTTTCTCATGAGTAGGGCCACTCCTCCTCCTCCCCTACCTTCCCTCTCTTTCCTTATTATTGTGTACTCCTGGGGAAACACGGCATTCGTTATGATTCCAGAGAGTTTTGTTTCAGTGAGTCCAATTACATCTGGGTTCACTTCTTGTGCTCTTTCCCTTAGTTCACTTGCCTTGCTTGTGATCCCATCTATGTTCGAGTACATTGCCCTGAAACTAACTCTCTTCTGCTTCTCCTCTTCTGTGTGTGGTGTGTGTGTGTGAGTGTGTGTGTGTGTGTGTGTGTGTGTGTGTGTGTGTGTGTGTATGTGTGTGTGTGTGTGTGTGTGTGTGTGTTGTGTGTGTGTGTGTGTGGTGTGTGTGTGTGTGTGTGTGTGTACTTACCTAGTTGTGCTTGCGGGGGTTGAGCTCTGGCTCTTTGGTCCCGCCTCTCAACGGTCAATCAACTAATGTACAGGTTCCTGAGCCTGCTGGGCTCTATCATATCTACACATAAAGCTGTTTATGGAGTCAGCCTCATCCAAATCACTTCCAAATGCATTCCATTTGTCTACTACTCTGACACTGAAAAAATTCTTCCTAATGTCTCTATGGCTCATTTGGGCACTCAATTTCCACCTGTGTCCTCTAGTGGTGTGTGCCCCTTGTGTTAAATAGTCTGTCTTTATCTACCCTCTCAATTCCTCTGAGAATCTTGTATGTGGTGATCATGTCCCCCTCTAACTCTTCTGTCTCCCAGTGACGTGAAGTTAAATTCCCGTAGTCTCTCCTCGTAGCTCATACCCCTCAGTTCGGGTACTAGTCTGGTGGCAAACCTTTGAACCTTTTCCAGTTTAGTCTTATGCTTGACTAGATATGGACTCCATGCTGGAGCCGCATTACTCCAGGATTGGTCTGACATATGTGGTATATAATGTTCTGAAAGATTCCTTACACAAGTTTCTAAAGGCCGTTCTTATGTTAGCCAACCTGGCATATGCTGCTGATGTTATCCTCTTGATATGAACTTCAGGGACAGGTCTGGCGTTATATCAACCCCCAGATCTTTCTCTCTCTCTCTGACTCTTGAATAGTCAGAGAGAGAGAGAGAAAGACCTTCTTGTGTGTTTCTTGAGGTGCAGGCTCCATGACGGCACGACATACTCTAAGACTGGTCTCACGTAGGCAGTGTAAAGTGCCCTAAAAGCCTCTTGACTCTTGAAGTATTTCATCTCCCAAATGATGCATTGTGTCTGGTCTCCTGCTCCCTACACCTATCTTCATTACATAACATTTGCTTGGGTTAAACTCTAACAACCATTTGTTCGACCATTCCTTCAGCTTGTCTAGGTCTTCTTCAAGCCTCAAGCAGTCTTCCTCTGTCTTAATCCTTCTCATAATTTTGGCATTGTCAGCAAACATTGAGAGAAATGAATCTATACCCTATATTTCTATAATATATATATCTATCTATGTGTGTGTGTGTGTGTATTCACCTAGTTGTATTCACCTAGTTGTGCTTGCGGGGGTTGAGCTCTGCTCTTTTGGCCTGCTTCTCAACTGTTACTAACTACTAATTCCCCCCCCCCCAAACACACACACACCCAGGAAGCAGCCCGTGACATCTGACTAACTCCCAGGTACCTATTTACTGCTAGGTAACAGGTGTGTCAGGGTGAAAGAAACTCTGCCCAATGTTTCTCGCCGCCGCTGGGAATTGAACCCCGGATCACAGGTTCACGCGTCCAGCGTGCTGTCCTCTCAGCCACCGGCTTCTTAAAGTTTCTCTAAAGACTCCCTAAAGTGTGTGTGTAATTACCTAAGTGTAATTACCTAAGTGTAGTTACAGGATGAGAGCTACGCTCGTGGTGTCCCGTCTTCCCAGCACTCTTTGTCATATAACGCTTTTTAAACTACTGACGGTCTTGGCCTCCACCACCTTCTCACCTAACTTGTTCCAACCGTCTACCACTCTGTTTGCGAAAGTGAATTTTCTTATATTTCTTCGGCATCTGTGTTTAGCTAGTTTAAAATTAAATCTATGACCTCTTTTTCTTAAAATTCCAGGTCTCAGGAAATCTTCCCCTATCGATTTTATCAATTCCTGTCACTATTTTGTATGTAGTGATCATATCACCTCTTTTTCTTCTGTCTTCTAATTTTGGCATATTTAATGCCTCTAACCTCTCCTCGTAGCTCTTGCCCTTCAGTTCTGGGAGCCACTTAGTAGCATGTATTTGCACCTTTTCCAGTTTGTTGATGTGCTTCTTAAGATATGAACACCACACAACTGCTGCATATTCTAGCTTTGGCCTAACAAAAGTCGTGAACAAGTCTACTTTCAAGTGTGGTCTAGAACAGACACTTGCGAGATACCGTACCGACTCTCAGTGCACTCAACTCACACCATTGCTCGCTTGCAAGGACTGCAAGGCGGCTGCACTAAAATATCTTGGGAAGGCCCAAGAAAATATGAAACTATTTTACCTAAACTATTATAAATACCAATGTAACGTATGATTATGTTACGTTGTTGGGTTGATTAGATACACAGTGTTTAGTGAGTTTCATATTTATTTAGTAGTCCTGGATACAGCAGTGTCGTAGACGTTGAGACGGAGCTTGGAGCAGAGCAGAGAGCTGAGTGAGGCCGGAGTCGTGGAGCTCTATGTGGGAGAGCGTGGCGGCTCAATTGGGTATTGTGAGTGTCTGAACTCGGGGAGCGAGAGCGTGGCGGCTCGATGCGGT
Organism: Procambarus clarkii; assembly: GCF_040958095.1. NCBI lineage: Eukaryota > Metazoa > Arthropoda > Malacostraca > Decapoda > Cambaridae > Procambarus > Procambarus clarkii. Next base: position 53,473 of record NW_027189817.1, on the reverse strand, counting down.
CGTAGTCTGCTGTCTGCTCTGTGTCGAAGCTGTATCGTCTTGGGTCGATTAGAACTCTCGACTTTTGTTCTGTGTCGTGTGTCGTGTGTGTGTGTGTGTGTGTGTGTGTGTGTGTGTGTGTGTGTGTGTGTGTGTGTGTGTGTGTGTGTGTGTGTGTGTGTGTGTGTGTGTGTGTGTAAGTCAGCGTTTGTGCTTTTGTAGCTGTGAGTGAAGTCTATTGTGAGTGCTTGTATGTTTGTAGGGATGAGGCATGGGGAGTGAGGGGTGAGATGTTGGCTAGCCACCTCATCACTTAGGTGTCTGAGACTGCCTACCCAGACTGTAGGCAGTCTGTGTGTATGTGTGTGTTTGGGGGGAGGAGGAGGAGGTGGTGGGGAGATGGAGTGTTGGTGAGTTGGGTGGAGTGTGTGTATGGGTGCTATACTGTGGGTGTTATGTGTCAGTGCTTGCCTGACAGTGCTTGCCTGAAAGTGCTTAAGTGATAGTGCTTGCCTAACAGTGCTTGCCTGTCAGTGCTTGCCTGACAGTGCTTGCTTAAGAGCGCTTGCCTGTCAGTGCTTGCCTGACAGTGCTTGCTTAAGAGCGCTTGCCTGTCAGTGCTTGCCTGACAGTGCTTACATGTCAGTGATTTTCTAACAGTTCTTATATGACAGTGCTTACCTGACAGTGCTTACCTGACAGTGCTTACCTGACAGAGCTTACCTGTCAGTGCTTACCTGACAGTGCTTACCTGACAGTGCTTACCTGACAGTGCTTACCTGACAGAGCTTACCTGTCAGTGCTTACCTGACAGTGCTTACCTGACAGTGCTTACCTGACAGTGCCTTACCTGACAGAGCTTACCTGTCAGTGCTTACCTGATAGTGCTTACCTGACAGTGCTTACTTGACAGTGCTTACCTGGACCTGACAGGAGGCACTTAAGGTTTCTTGAACGGAAACACTAATGGTGCAGTGATTTGCACCGATTCAAAAGCAGCACTGCAAAGCTTAAGTAAAAATCAGGCAGAAAATCTTGCAATAGTCGCTGAAATTAAGAGAGATGTGAGAGTACTTACCATCAGGGAAGAGTCATCAAGTTTCTGTGGATCCCCTCCCATGTTGGAATATGTGGAAATGAACGAGCAGAATGTGCTAGCTGCTGAAGGCGCTGAAGGAGACCATATTGGAATACTTCATACCCAAGACTCAACTACAAATTAGAGGTATTGTCAGGCAACATCACCGTGACAAGGTAACTGAGGAAAGGAGGATAGAAGCACAAACCAGTGAATCTGTACGATGGTACAACATGGTTGCAGCTGGCAATCCCAATCAGTATGGCCGAAGAGGAGGAGGACTAGGGAGAGAATCAGTTATAGCGAGAATCCTTCTTGGATACAAATATCCATGGAGATTTGGAATGGAAACAACAACTGATCAGCGAAGTTGCAGAATCTGTGGTGAGAGTGATGGACACCGCCTTGACCACTATCTACGTGAATGTGAACACCTGAGAGACATTAGGAATATGTGCAGAATAATAAACCCACATTGTTTGAGTTAGGAAAACACTATTTGTCAAATATTGATACTGTTCTTAAAAGATTTCCCCCATTTTGCACCAGCAATATAACGTAAGCTTTTAAGGGTTTGATAGATGTTAATCTTCTTGTTTGAGGAGCTGTTCACTTGAGACAGTTAATCAAGTCCCAACTGTGTCTGGGTACAAGTGATAGGATGAACAACCCAGCGGGTTTTCTTCCTATTGGGGAGTGTTGTACATGCTGCTACGGCGGTGAATCCACTCACAAGATGAGTGGCGCTGCTCAATAAACTCGACCCTCGGGGGCAAAAAAAAAAAAAAAAGGGAGCCACTTTCCCTCGGTATCCTCTTTGGTGTATGTCTCACACAAGGCCACCGTTGGTGTATGTCTCACACAAGGTGACCGTTGGTGTATGTCTCACACAGGGTGACCGTTGTGTATGTCTCACACAAGATTGGACCGTTGGTGTATGTCTCACACAAGGGGACCGTTGGTGTATGTCTCACACAAGGGGGCCGTTGGTGTATGTCTCACACAAGGTGACCGCTGGTGTATGTCTCACACAAGGGGACCGTTGGTGTATATCTCGACACAAGGCCACCGTTAATGTTATGTCTCACACAAGGCCACCGTTGGTGTATGTCTCACACAAGGCCACCGTTAGTGTATGTCTCACACAAGGTGACCGTTGGTGAATGTCTCACACAAGGTGACCGTTGGTGTATGTCTCACACAAGGCCACACGTTGGTGTATGTCTCACAAAGGTGACTTTGGTGTATGTCTCACACAAGGCCACCGTTTGGTGTATGTCTCACACAAGGCCACCGTTTAGTGTATGTCTCACACAAGGTGACCGTTGGTGAATGTCTCACACAAGGTGACCGTTGGTGTATGTCTCACACAAGGCCACACCGTTGGTGTATGTCTCACACAAGGGTGACTTTTGGTGCATGTCTCACACAAGGCCACCGTTGGGTGTATGTCTCACATAAGGGGACCGTTGGTGTATGTCCTCACACAAGGCCACCGTTGGTGTATGTCTCACACAAGGTGACCGTTGGTATATGTCTCACACAGGCCACCGTTGGTGTAGGTCTCACGACATGGTGACGTTTGGTGTATGTCTCACACAAGGCCACCGTTGGTGTATGTCCACACAAGGCGACCGTTAGTGTATGTCTCAAACAAGGGGACCGTTGGTGTATATCTCACACAAGGCCACCGTTGTGTATGTCTCACACAAGGGGCCCGTTGGTGTATGTCTCACACAAGGGGACCGTTGGGGTTATGCCTCACACAAGGGGACCGTTGGTGTATGTCTCACATCAAGGGAGGACCGTTGGGGTGTGTCTCACACAAGACACCGTTGGTGTATGTCTCACACAAGGCCACCGTTGGTGTATGTCTCGACCACAAGGCCACCGTTGGTGTATGTCTCAAACAGAGGAACCGTTGGTGTATATCTCACACAAGGCCACTGTTAATGTATGTCTCACACAAGGCCACCGTTGGTGTATGTCTCACACAAGGCCACCGTTAATGTATGTCTCACACAGGCACACCGTTGGTGTATGTCTCACACAAGGGCCACCGTTAGTGTATGTCTCACACAAGGCTCACCGTGGTGTATGTCTCACACAAGGCCACCGTTGTGGGTATGTCTCACACAAGGTGACAGTTGGTGTATGTCTCACACAAGGTGACCGTTGGTGTATGTCTCACACAAGGTGACCATTGGTGTATGTCTCACACAAGATGACCGTTGGTGTAGGTCTCACACAAGGAGCCGTTGGTGTATGTCTCACACAAGGCCACCGTTGGTGTATGTTTCACACAAGTGACCGTTTGGGTGAATGTCTCACACAAGGCGACCAGTTGGTGAATATCTCACACAAGGTGACCGTTGGTGTATGACTCACACAAGATGACCGTTGGTGTATGTCTCACACAATTGGAACCGTTGGTGTATATCTCACAAAAGAGGACCGTTAATGTATGTCTCACACAAGGTGACCGTTGGTGAATGTCTCACACAAGGTAACCGTTGGCGTATGTCCTCGCACAAGGTGATCGTTGGTGTGTGTCTCACACAAGGGACCGTTGGTGCTTTCTCACACAAGAGGACCGTTGGTGTATGTCTCACACAAGGGGACTCGTTGGTGTATGTCTCACACAAGGGGGCCGTTGGTGTATGTCTCACACAAGGGTACCGCTGGTGTATGTCTCACACAAGGGGGACCATTGGTGTATGTCTCACACAAGCCACCGATGGTGTATGATCTCACACAAGGGGAACCGTTGGTGTATGTCTCACAAAAGGTGACCGTTTGTGTATGTCTCACACAATGGTGACCGGTGGTGTATGTCTCACACAAGGTGACCTTGGTGTATGTCTCACACAAGGGGACCGTTTGGTGTATGTCTCACACAAGGGGGACCGTTGGTGTAAGTCTCACACAAGGGGCCCGTTGGTGTATGTCTACATCGGAGCCACGGTGGTGAATGTCTCAACACAAGGGGACCGTTGAGAATGTCTCACACAAGGCCTCCGTTGGTGTATGTCACACACAAGTGCCACCGTTTGGTGTATGTCTCACACAAGTGACCGTTGGTGTATATCTCACATAGGGAGACCGTTGGTGTATGTCTCACACATAGGCCACGCTTTGATGTATGTCACACACAAGGCCACCGTTGGTGTATGTCTCACACAAGGCCCCCGTTGGTGCATGTGTCACACAAGGTGACCGTTGGTGTATGTTTTTACACAGGGTGACCGTTGGTGTAGGTCTCACACAAGGGGGACCGTTGGTGTATGTCTCACACAAGGTGACCGTTGGTGTATGTCTCACACAGGGTGACCGTTGGTGTATGTCTCACACAAGGGGACCGTTGGTGTATGTCTCACACAAGGGGACCGTTTGGTGTGATGTCTGTACACAAGGTGTATGTCTCACACAAAGCCACCGTTGGTGTATGTCTCACACAAGGGGACCGTTGGTGTATGTCACACACAAGGCCACGTTGGTGTATGTCTCACACAAGGTGACCGTTGGTGTATGTCTCACACACAGGAGACCGTTGGTGTATATCTCACACAGGTGACCGTTGATGTATGTCCCACACAATGTGACGGTTGGTGTATGTCTCACACCAAGGTGACCGTTTAGTGTATGTCTCACACAAGGTACCCATTGGTGAATGTCTCACACAAGGGGACCGTTGGTGTATGTCTCACACAAGATGAAGCGTTGTGTATGTCTCACACTAGGTGACCGTTGGTGTATATCTCACACATGGTGACCGTTGGTGTATGTCTCACATAAGGGGACCGTTGGTGTATGGCACACACGTGGCCGCCGTTGGTGTATGTGTCACACAAGGGGACCGTTGGTGTATGTCTCACACAAGGGACCGTTGGAGTATGTCTCACACAAGGCCACCGTTGGTGTATGTCACACACAAGGCCACCGTTGGTGTATGTCTCACACAAGGTGACCGTTGTGTGTATGTCTCACACAGGGCCACCGTTGGTGTATGTCACACACAAGGGCCACCGTTGGTGTATGTCTCACACAAGGTGACCGTTAGTGTATGTCTCACACAAGGTACCCATGGTGAATGTCTCACACAAGGGGACCGTTGGTGTATAGTCTCACACAAGATGAGCGTTGGTGTATGTCTCACACAAGGTGACCGTTGGTGTATATCTCACACATGGTGACCGTTGGTGTATGTCTCACACAAGGTGACCGTTGGTGTAAGACTCACACAAGCGGACCGTTGGTGTATGTCTCACACAAGGCCACCGTTGGTGTATGTCTCACACAAGGCCAAGGTTGGTGTATGTCTCACACAAGGTGACCGTTGGTGTATGTCACACACAAGGCCACCGTTGGTGTATGTCTCACACAAGGTGACCGTTGGTGTATGTCACACACAAGGCCACCGTTGGTGTAATGTCTCACACAAGGTGACCGTTGGTGTATATCTCACATAGGGTGACCGTTGGTGTATGTCTCACACAAGGCCACCGTTTGATGTATGTCACACACAAGGCCACCGTTGGTGTATGTCTCACACAAGGCCCCCGTTGGTGCATGTCTCACACAAGGTGACCGTTGGTGTATGTTTTACACAGGGTGACCGTTGGTGTATGTCTCACACAAGGGGACCGTTGGTGTATGTCTCACACAAGGTGACCGTTGTGTATGTCTCACACAGGGTGACCGTTGGTGTATGTCTCACACAAGGGGACCGTTGGTGTATGTCTCACACAAGGGGACCGTTGGTGTATGTCTTACACAAGGTGTAATGTCTCACACAAAGCCACCGTTGGTGTATGTCTCACACAAGGGGACCGTTGGTGTATGTCACACACAAGGCCACCGTTGGTGTATGTCTCACACAAGGTGACCGTTGGTGTATGTCTCACACAAGGAGACCGTTGGTGTATATCTCACACAAGGTGACCGTTGATGTATGTCCCACACAATGTGACGGTTGGTGTATGTCTCACACAAGGTGACCGTTAGTGTATGTCTCACACAAGGTACCCATTGGTGAATGTCTCACACAAGGGGACCGTTGGTGTATGTCTCACACAAGATGAGCGTTGGTGTATGTCTCACACAAAGGTGACCGTTGGTGTATATCTCACACATGGTGACCGTTGGTGTATGTCTCACATAAGGGGACCGTTGGTGTAATGGCCACACACGAGGCCGCCGTTGGTGTAATGTGTCACACAAGGGGGCCGTTGGTGTATGTCTCACACAAGGGGACCGTTGGAGTATGGTCTCACACAGGCCACCGTTGGTGTATGTCACACACAAGGCCACCGTTGGTGTATGTCTCACACAAGGTGACCGTTGGTGTATGTCTCACACAAGGTGACCGTTGGTGTATGTCTCACACAAGGTGACCGTTGGTGTATGTCTCACACAAGGTGACCGTTGGTGTATAATCTCACACAAGGTGACCGTTGATATATGTCTCACACAATGTGACCGTTGGTGTATGTCTCACACAAGGGGATCATTGGTGTATGTCTCACCAAGGTGACCATTGGTGAATGTCTCACACAAGGGGGACCGTTGGTGTATGTCTCACACAAGGTGAGCGTTGGTGTATTCTCACACAAGGTGACCGTTGGTGTATGTCTCACACAAGGTGACCGTTGGTGAATGTCTCACACAAGGTGACCGTTGGTGTATGTCTCACACAAGGCCACCGTGGTTGTATGATCTCACACAAGGGGACCGTTGGTGTATGTCTCACACAAGGGGACCGTTGGTGTATGTCTCACACAAGGGGAACTGTTGGTGTATGTCTCACACAAGGGGACCATTAGTGTATGTCTCACACAAAGCCACCGTTGGTGTATGTCTCACACAAGGGGACCGTTGGTGTATTTCACACACAAGGCCACCGTTGGTGTATGTCTCACACAAGGTGACCGTTGGTGGTATGTCTCACACAAGGAGACCGTTGGTGTATTTCTCACGACAAGGTGACCGTTTGATGTATGTCTCACACAAGGTGACCGTTGATGTATGTCTCACACAAGGGGATCATTGGTGTAGGTCTCACACAAGGCCACCGTTGGTGGTATGTCTCACACAAGGTGACCGTTGGTGTATGTCTCACACAAGGTGACACGTTGGTGTATGTTTTCACACAAGGTGACCCTTGGTGTATGACTCACACAAGGTGACCGTTGGTGTATGTCTCACACAAGGCGACCGTTGGTGTATGTCTCACACAAGGTGACCGTTGGTGTATGACTCACACAAGGCCCCGTCGGTGTATGTCTCACACAAGGGGACCGTTGGTGTATGTCTCACACAAGGGGACCGTTGGTGTATGTTTCACACAAGGGGACCATTAGTGTATGTCTCACACAAGGGGACCGTTGGTGTATGTCTCACACAAGGGGACCGTTGGTGTATGTCTCACACAAGGGGACCGTTGGTGTATGTCTCACACAAGGCCACCGTTGGTGTATGTCTCACACAAGGTGACCGTTGGGGTATGTCTCACACAAGGCCACCGTGGCGAATGTCTCACACAAGGGGACCGTTGGTGTATGTCTCACACAAGGTGACCGTTGGTGTATGTCTCACACAAGGTGACCGTTGGGGTATGTCTCACACAAGGCCACCGTTTGTGTATGTCTCACACAAGGTGACTTTTGGTGTATGTCTCACACAAGGGGACCGTTGGTGTATGTCTCACACAAGGTGACCGTTTGTGGTATGTCTCACACAAGGCGACCGTTAGTGTATGTCTCACACAAGGGGACCGTTGGTGTATGTCTCACACAAGGCCACCGTTGGACGTATGTCTCACACAAGGGGACCGTTGGGGTATGCCTCACACAAGGGGACCGTTAGTGTATGTCTCACACAAGGCCACCGTTGGTGTATGTCTCACACAAAGGCCACCGTTGGTGTATGTCTCACACAAGGGGACCATTCGTGTATGTCTCACACAAGGGGACCGTTGGGGTAGTGTCTCATACAAGGCCACCGTTGGTGTATGTCTCACACAAGGGGACCGTTGGGTTATGTCTCACACAACGGGACCGTTGTTGTATGTCTCACACAAGGCCACCACTGGTGTATGTCTCACACAAGGCGACCGTTAGTGTATTTCTCACACAGGGGACCGTTGGTGTATGTCTCACACAAGGGGACCGTTGGTGTATGTCTCACACAAGGGGGCCGTTGGTGTATGTCTCACACAAGGGGGACCGTTGGTGTATGTCTCACACGAGGCCACCGTTGGTGATATGTCTCACACAAGGGTGACCGTTGGTGTATGTCTCATACTAGGTGACCGTTGGTGTATGTCTCTGTTACGAACCCGGATCCAGCGTCCGAGCCCGAAGCAGTGACGACCGCGTTATCTGTGGGTCAGCTCCCGAAACCCCCTCCAAACGAACGACGACACCTGGTGAGGACGACGTGTACTGGCCTCGAGGGCCAGTTTCCAGTCTGGTTCAGCGCTCAACACAGCCGCTGTTGACCTCTGGTCAGGTGGTGCTCAGACACCAGCGCCATCTATGGAGTGGATAGGTGGGCGTTTGTATCTGAGCCTGTAAGTGAGGTGTTTTAGTGTCCCTGTTATTGATGACGTGTCTGCTTACAGAGTCGACCTGGGACTGCTGTGATGGAAGTTGAGTCAGTGTACCCAAGGCAGCCGTCCCCATACCTTGTGCTTTGCTGCAGCAGCTGTGAGTCGGCTCCTGGATGAACACTGTGGTGTTACCCTGCCAGTGAAGTGGCAGTTGAAAGGATCGTCGTACCCGGGACCGACTGCTGGAGACGATTAACCACTGGGGTGTTGAGGACAGGAGAGTGATTTGTGGTATCACACGAGGCTCCTGACTAGGGCGCTACCCTAGTATCGCTCGTGGAGTGGCCTGACCAGCGTTGCTGATCCGGAACCTGCCAGCAGACCTGCTGGACTTGTGGTTGACGGCCTCCACGGCGGTGCCCCCAGTGGAACTGTGTTTTGGCTGGCCTGTGTCAGGGGTAGACTCAGCTTGATCGAAGGATTCGTCAAGAGATCACAAAAGCACCGAGAGCTTGGATCCAGAGTCTTCAGGAGAAGACGATTGTGTAATTAATTCACCTGTGTAGTGTTAATACCCCTCCCCCTGTGTACTCTTTTTATATATTATTTATTGGTGATGGAACAATTATAATCTTAAGTTCTTAACTTTATTTCCCTTCCCCTTTAAGTTACTTGCGTCACGGATCTCATCCCTTGAAAGCCACTACTGGCTTGGGGCCGGATACAACTTCCTCTAATAACATCAGAGTACGAACTCAGTTGCGACCCGAGAGGGCCGTAACAGTCTCACACAAGGACTCCGTTGGTGTATGTCAACACACAAGGCCACCGTTGGTGTATGTCTCACACAAGGTGACCGTTGGTGTATATCTCACATAGGGTGACACGTTGGTGTATGTCTCACACAAGGCACCGTTGGTGTATGTCACACACAAGGCCACCGTTGGTGTATGTCTCACACAAGGCCACGTTGGTGTATGTCTCACACAAAATGACACTTGGTGTATGTTTTACGACAAGGTGACCGTTGGTGTATGTCTCACACAAGGTGATCGTTGGTGTATGTCTCACACAGGTGACCGTTGGTGTATGTCTCACACAAGGTGACCGTTGGTGTATATCTCACCACAGGTGACCGTTGATATATGTCTCACACAAGGTGACCGTGGTGTATGTCTCACACAAGGGGATCATTGGTGTATGTCTCACACACAGGTGACCATTGGTGAATGTCTCACACAAGGGGACCGTTGGTGTATGTCTCACACAAGGTGAGCGTTGGTGTATGTCTCACACAAGGTGACCGTTGGTGTATGTCTCACCAAGGTGACCTTTGGTGTATGTCTCACACAAGTTGACCGTTGGTGTATGGTCTCAAACAAGGTGACCGTTGTGTATGTCTCACACAAGGCGACCGTTGGGTATGTCTCACACAAAGCCACCGTTGTGTATGTCTCACAAAGGTGATAGTTGGTGGATGTCCTCACACAAGGTGACGGTTGGTGTATTTCTCACACAAGGGGATCATTGGTGTATGTCTCACACAAGGTGACCATTTGTGAATGTCTCACACAAGGGGACCGTTGATGTATGTCTCACACAAGGTGACCGTTAGTGTATGTCTCCCACAAGGCCACCGGTTGGTGTATGACTCACACAAGGGGACCGTCGGTGTATGTCCTCACACAAGGGGACCGTTGGTGTATGTCTCACACAAGGGGACCGTTGGTGTATGTTTCACACAAGGGACCATTAGTGTAATGTCTCACACAAGGTGACGGTTGGTGTATGTCTCACAAAAGGTGACCGTTTGTGTATGTCTCACACAAGGGGACGGTTGGTGTATGTCTCACACAAGGGGACCGTTGGTGTATGTCTCACACAAGGGGACCGTTGGTGTATGTCTCACACAAGGGGACCGTTGGTGTATGTCTCACACAAGGCCACCGTTGGTGTATGTCTCACACAAGGTGACCGTTGGGGTATGTCTCACACAAGGCCACCGGTTGGTGTATGTCTCCACACAAGGCGACCGTTAGTGTATTTCTCACCACAAGGGGACCGTTGTTGTATGTCTCACACAAGGCCACCGTTGGAGTTTGTCTCACACAATGGGACCGTTGGTGTATGTCTCACACAAGGGGACCGTTTGGGGTATGCCTCACACAAGGGGACCGTTGGTGTATGTCTCACACAAGGGGACCTTTGGGGTGTGTCTCACACAAGGGGACCGTTGGTTGTATGTCTCACACAAGGGGACCGTTGGGGTATGCCTCACACAAGGGGACCGTTGGTGTATGTCTCACACAAGGGGATCGTTCGTGTATGTCTCACACAAGGGGATCGTTCGTGTATGTCTCACACAGGGGGACCGTTGGGGTGTGTCTCACACAAAGGCCACCGTTGGGTATGTCTCACACAAGGGGACCGTTGGGTTATGTCTCACACAACGGGACCGTTGGTGTATGTCTCACACAAGGCCACCGCTGGTGTATGTCTCACACAAGGCGGACTGTTAGTGTATTTCTCACACAAGGGGACCGTTGGTGTATGTCCTCACACAAGGTGACCGTTTGGTGATGTCCTCACACAAAGGTGACCGTTGGTGTATATCTCACATAAGGTGACCGTTGGTGTATGTCTCACACAAGGCCACCGTTGGTGTATGTCACACACAAGGCCACCGTGTTGGTGTATGTCTCACACAAGGCCACCGTTGGTGTATGTCTCACACATGGGGACCGTTGGTGTATATCTCACACAAGAGGACCGTTAGTGATGTCTCACACAAGGGTGACCGTTGGTGTATGTCTCGCACAAGGTGGCCGTTGGTGTATATCTCACACAAGGAGACATTGGTGTATGTCTCACACAAGGCGACCGTTGGTGTATGTCTCACACAAGGTGACCGTTGGTGTATATCTCTCACAAGGGGACCGTTGGTGTATGTCTGACAGAAGGCGACCGTTGGTGTATATCTCACACAAGGGACCGTTGGTGTATGTCCTCACACAAGGTGACCGTTGCTGTATGTCTCACACAGAGTGAACCGTTTGGTGTATATGTCACACAAGGCCACCGTTGGTGTATGTCCTCACACAAGGGGACTGTTGGTGTATGTCTCACAAAGGCCACCGTTGGTGTATGTCTCACACAAGGTGATTTTTGGTATATGTCTCACACAAGGCCACCGTTGGTGTATGTCTCACACAAGGTGACCGTTGGTGTATGTCTCACACAAGGTGACGGTTGGTGTATGTTTCACACAAGGTGACCGCTTGTGTATGTCTCACACAAAGTGACCGTTGGTGTATGTCTCACACAAGGTGACCGTTGGTGTATATCTCACACAATTTGACCGTTGGTGTATGTCTCACACAAGGAGAGCCGTTGGTGTATGTCTCACACAAGGTGACCGTTGGTGTATGTCTCACACAAGGTGACCGTTGGTTTATGTCGCACACAAGGTGACGGTTGGTGTATGTCTCACACAAGGTGACCGTTGGTGTATGTCTCACACAAAATGACCGTTGGTGTATGTCTCACACAAGGTGACCGTTGGTGTATATCTCACACAAGGTGACCGTTGGTGTATGTCTCACACAAGGTGACCGTTGGTGTATGTCTCACACAAGGTGACCGTTGGTGTATGTCTCACACAAGGGGACCGTTGGTGTATGTCTCACACAAGGTGACCGTTGGTGTATGTCTCACACAAAGTGACCGTTGGTGTATGTCTCACACAAGGTGGCCGTTGGTGTATTTCTCACACAAGGTGACCGTTGGTGTATGTCTCATACAAGGTGACCGTTGGTGTATGTCTCACACAAAGGGACCGTTGGTGTATGTTTCACACAAGGCCACCGTTGGTGTATGTCTCACACAAGGGGACCGTTGGTGTATGTCTCACACAAGGTGACCGTTGGTGTATATCTCACACAAGGTGACCGTTGGTGTATGTCTCACACAAGGTGACCGATGGTGCATGTCTCACACAAGGTGACCGTTGGTGTATGTCTCACACATGGTGACGGTTGGTGTATGTCTCATACAAGGCCACCGTTGGTGTATGTCTCACACAAGGCCACCGTTGGTGTATGTCTCACACAAGGCCACCGTTGGTGTATGTCTCACACAAGAGGACCGTTGGTGTATGTCTCACACAAGGCCACCGTTGGTGTATGTCTCACACAAGGCCACCGTTGGTGTATGTCTCACACAAGGTGACGGTTGGTGTATGTCTCACACAAGGTGACGGTTGGTGTATGTCTCACACAAGGCAACCGTTGGTGTATGTCTCACACTAGGCAACCGTTGGTGTATGTCTCACACAAGGCAACCGTTGGTGTATGTCTCACACAAGGCCACCGTTGGTGTATGTCTCACACAAGGTGACGGTTGGTGTATGTCTCACACAAGGCAACCGTTGGTGTATGTCTCACACAAGGCAACCGTTGGAGTATGTCTCACACAAGGCAACCGTTGGTGTATGTCTCACACAAGGCCACCGTTGGTGTATGTCTCACACAAGGTGACGGTTGGTGTATGTCTCACACAAGGCAACCGTTGGTGTATGTCTCACACAAGGCAACCGTTGGTGTATGTCACACACCATGCCACCGTTGGTGTATGTCTCACACAAGGCAACCGTTGGTGTATGTCTCACACAAGGCAACCGTTGGTGTATGTCTCACACAAGGTGACCGTTGGTGTATGTCTCACACAAGGCAACCGTTGGTGTATGTCTCACACAAGGTGACCGTTGGTGTATGTCTCACACAAGGCAACCGTTGGTGTATGTCTCACACAAGGCAACCGTTGGTGTATGTCTCACACAAGGTGACCGTTGATGTATGTCTCACACAAGGCAACCGTTGGTGTATGTCTCACACAAGGCAACCGTTGGTGTATGTCTCACACAAGGTGACCGTTGGTGTATGTCTCACACAAGGCAACCGTTGGTGTATGTCTCACACAAGGCAACCGTTGGTGTATGTCTCACACAAGGCAACCGTTGGTGTATGTCTCACACAAGGTGACCGTTGGTGTGTGTCTCACACAAGGTGACCGTTGGTGTATGTCTCACACAAGGCAACCGTTGGTGTATGTCTCACACAAGATGACCGTTGGTGTATATCTCACACAAGCCAACCGTTGGTGTATGTCTCACACAAGGCAACCGTTGGTGTATGTCTCACACAAGGTGACCGTTGGTGTGTGTCTCACACAAGGTGACCGTTGGTGTATGTCTCACACAAGGCAACCGTTGGTGTATGTCTCACACAAGGTGACCGTTGGTGTATATCTCACACAAGGCAACCGTTGGTGTATGTCTCACACAAGGCAACCGTTGGTGTATGTCTCACACAAGGCAACCGTTGGTGTATGTCTCACACAAGGCAACCGTTGGTGTATGTCTCACACAAGGTGACCGTTGGTGTATGTCTCACACAAGGTGACCGTTGGTGTGTGTCTCACACAAGGTGACCGTTAGTGTATGTCTCACACAAGGCAACCGTTGGTGTATGTCTCACACAAGGCAACCGTTGGTGTATGTCTCACACAAGGTGACCGTTGGTGTATGTCTCACACAAGGCAACCGTTGGTGTATGTCTCACACAAGGTGACCGTTGGTGTATATCTCACACAAGGCCACCGTTGGTGTATGTCTCACACAAAGGGACCGAGATCAAGAGGCACAAGCCGTCATATACAACTTTGCAACTTGTGGTTGGATGTTTCGACCTGGGCCCCACAGCACAATTACACGGGTCACATTTATCATAACTTCCTGCCGTCTCTGCTACATTGCTGGCGCTCTGGGAGGATACTCACCCAAAAGAATATACCTTGCTTTTCTGTTTATATATTTTTGTCTTTTTTGTTTGTTGATTAATAATATTAGTACACGATAACATTCATGTTGCCCAGCACACTGATCCACTTAGCTGTAAATACTGGGAAAGGCCTTGAGCCTGTAGTGTAGCCTTCTGTTCCTCCTTTAACTTTTTGAATGCCCCTGAGTAGGGCCTAACAGCTGGGTGGACAGTGCTTCGGATCCGTAGTCTTAAGGTTCGGGGTTCGATCCCGGTGGAGGTGGAAACAAATGGACAGAGTTTCTTATACCCTGATGCCCCTGTTACCTAGCAGTAATTACGTGTCTGGGAGTTAGACAGCTGCTAAGGGTTGCTTCCTTGGGGAGTATAACATTAAGGAGGCCTGGTCGAGGACCGGGTCGTGAAGCCCCGAAACTATCTCAAGTTAAAATCAAGATAGCCGCCAGCTATGGTTAGCACCACACTTGAATTCCAAAACATAGGCCTCTTTCTGCCACTCATATATCGCTTCTGCAACCCGATCTCGCACTTGCTTATAGTCAATATATTTCTTATGAATAAGTGCATATGTGACATACTAATTTATTGTGAATATTTGAGTTTACCCTGAAAAGCTGAATAGAAAACCACAACCTAACCTAACCTTTTTTAGTATGTTAAGATATACAATTTGTACTGAATCTATACCTATACTGATATTACAGTTATATAAAAATAATGAAACTAAACTAAAATATTTAAATCAATTGTAAAGTAACCTAGGATATTGTCAATTTTGTTTATAAAATCTCTATTGTTTAATAAAACTGAGAAAAAGTTAGTGCCTTGAAAAAAAAAATATGACTTGGAATATATCTCATATGTATTTATTTACAAGCGAAATAGTGACTATAAACAATAAGTCATATATGTGCTGTCTTGTGCGAGAGCAGGTTGACTTCGGATGATATTTTATTGCAGTGTCGTAGGTTCGTTAGTTATGCTTTAGTCTGCCACTTAACACTTGTGTCGCGCCCTTAACACCCGGGAAATCGGAACTCTAACTAGGAGCTCTAGCACCCACCACCTAACATCATCTCATCAGTATGATGCTAACATCAGTAGCATCATAATATGCTAGTTAAGATGCACACTCACGTAAACCAAACTGCTACATTGAGGTGTGGAGGCAACCAGACTGGGACATGTCGACAACTGATGGCCTCAGTTGTCGACAGGTACTCTGTTGATGTACCATCGGCTTCCACTGGATCGCCGCCCAGTCTGACATGCAGGATAGAACTACCTTCCATCACTTGCTCCAGCCAAATGTCAACTCCCAAATCCACATCTGTGACATATGTCCTCTGGCCCTCCACACAACCAGCCCTTGTGCGTTTCCGGCCACACTGTGTCCTTAAAGTAACGCCTTCCTTATAGCAGACATAACTGGCGGATAATTCTTAGACGGTACCGACATTCTGACGTCCCAGATGTCTCCACTAGCTTCCTTCCACACACACACACACACCCATTTATACACACTTCCCTTGCCCCATACTCTGAGAGAGATTTTCGAATTTATTCACTCCTTCACTTTGGGTCACAACAATGGCCTTCTTAAAAATAAATCATGCCTTACAAACTGCTCCAGGTTTTGGAAATGACAATCAACTATTCAGACAAGGACTTCCAGTACATGTAGTATACTTAAACTTTGCTAAAGCTTTTGATAATGTACCATATGAAAGACTGACATGGAAAGTACAAACACATGGAATATTTGGTAGAATATTAGAATGGATCAAACAATGATTAAAACAAAGAAAGCAAAGTGTCGTCCTAAATGGAAATATCTCTGACTGGAGAAATGTGGTGAGTGGAGTACCGCAAGGTTCCATTTTGGGGCTGACCCTTTTTGTCATATACATCAATGACATAGAATAGAATATCACAAACCATATCATCAAAATTGAAGATGTCGCTAAGATTTATTGTAAAGTATGGAGTGAACATAATATTGAGGCCTTACAAAGCGATCTACATGAACTCGACAAGTGTCGGACGATTTGCAGATGCTCTTTAACTACGAAAAATACAAAGACCTTGCATGTGGGGCATAACATTGCACATCACAACTATCAATTAAAAAATATTACCTTGCAGGAGGTTGATGAAGAAGGACCTTGGAGTCAGGATCCACAAATCAAATCGAAAGTTGCTCAACAAGTGGAAGCTGCAGTAAAAGAAACCAACCATATCCGAGGAATAGTCAGACGTAACTTTGATTTAATTGAAAATAGAGTAACTATTTTTTTTCAACAGTATAAATCTCTTGTCCTTGTATTACTGTATCGAAGCATGGAGACCTCAGCGTCAGAAAGGTACATCTGCTTAAGTTCAACACCGGCCAAGAAAAATCATTCCTGAACTATTTTGGTCTTTTTTCTTTTCTTTGATGTCCAAAGGGTTTGGAAAGGATGGGGAAGGTAGAGGGTATGGGGAGGTGAAGTTCTGGAAGAGGATGCGGGTGTTGAGAGAGAGAAGGTTAGAAAGTTCAGTGGCCTGTCCACCATGGGTTGACATGTGTGTGTCGTTTGTTTGGGTTTGTGGGTGTTGGGTTGCCAGTACTTTGGCTGGGTGGCTAGTGTTTGTGTCCTAGCTGGTGTCTGGAAGCCCTAGGTGGAGTTGGCTGCAAGAGTTTAATCTTAGCAACATCACGGTAGTTACACTTCTGGTAGCACAAAAAAGGTTTTGGTTGTTTTTATTTTTTTAATTTTTTTTTTTAATTCTTTATTAGTTATAGATCGGGTCCGGGATGGGCCACTCATCTGGGTCGTCTGGCAGGCCACTTAGTATTTGAGGTCTTGGGAAGGCCTGATCATGGATGTGTCTGATCACCTTTTGTTAGAAAGTTATTCTTCTGGTCCTGTGTGGTGGTTCATGGATCTCGTAGTCGCTGGTGGTGTTTACTCCTTCATAGGGATCTTCGGGGTCTGGGACGTACATGTGCTTCATGCGGTACTGCTGCCTTCTGGCCACGTAGCTGAGCCTGATGTTCATTGGCATGATGTGAGTGTCTCATGGAGTTGGTCTGTTCTTACCATATTCATCAGTGACAGGCCCTCTGTAAACCGAAGTGCTTTATTTTGTACCCGTTGGATCTTCAGCAAGTTTGTTTTTTTGGTAAGGTTCAGGTGGACGTAAGGGTACTCCAGGCTAGGCCTTATTATCATTCAGTACAGGTGGAGCTTGATGTGGGATGGTGCTTGTCTAAAGCGGAAGAGCCTCAACAAGGAACCCCTAGCCATCGCTGTCTTCTGGGAGACGTACTGGGTGAAGTTGAGTAAACTGTTAAAGTTGTATCTGAGCACTGTGTTGGAGTTTGAGATGGCTATAGGTTCACCCCTGATCCTTATTCCTCCCCTCGTTTTCAATTGAGAAAGCCATACATCCAACAGTGCTTATTTGGATCTTTTCTGGGTTAGTGGTGATCCTCCATTTTCTTTCCCAGTTAGCAGTCCTGGCTAGTTCTACGTTTCGCCTTACGGGTTACAGTTGCATGTTTGGCTGCTTGGCTTCTTGGATTAGATGTTATTACGTGTGTTTCGCCGTCCGCAAGTTGGACAATAATGATGTCCCTGTACTCCGGTTGGGGCAGGTCATTTACAAAAATGTTGAAGAGGACCGGGCTCAGGCACGACCCATGGAAAACTCCAGCTGTTGGGGTGAGGACTGCTGCAGCTTTCGCCTTGAAATTCGGAGTAACTTGTCTGTTTTTTAGGAAGTTTCTGATGACACTGAGGAGGGTCCAGTTTTGGGCTGGCAATTCTGCTAATTTGTTCACCAGACCATCGTGCCATAGGCTGTCGAAGGCCTTGTGGACGTCCCTCGTCGCAATCAGGGCTACCTGTTTTTGCTGCCGAATTGAGCTCACCGCATCTTAGATAATGTTTATTGCGTGCAAGGTTGACCTCGAAAGCCAAACTGTTTTTTGTGAGGTTGTTGTTTGTACTCCATGTTGAGATGGTTGTACATGATTTTTTCAAAGTACTTGCTTATTGTGTCTAAGAGGGAGATTGGACGGTAGTTTCCAGGCTGGTGGGGGGTCTTTCTTGGGTTTGGGAATGAATATCATCTTGGCCGATTTGAAACCTAAGGGAATGTGACCAGAAGCCAACATGGCATTGAATAGGTTGAGTAGGGATTGCAAAAAATTGCCTGGTTGGAATTTGATCCGCTTTGCTTTGATCCCCGATGGTTCTGGAGCCTTATCTCGGATGTTTTTAATGATTCCTCTCATCTCTACCATAGTTATGGGTCTTGTTAGTGGGTGGTCGTCTTGGAGGGTTGTCAGGTCTATCAAGGGGGTGCTGAGAAGGGAGGCAGCGTTTTCTGTTGTCCATTGGTTGACACGGATGAAGTGAATGTTGTTGAAGGCTCTGCTGTTTGAAGCCGTGAGTGTCTTTTTTCCATTTTGCACCGATGAGGTCAGCCTGTTCTTGTGGGTCTTATTTTTTTCTGTTGTTCCTCGTCATCATCATCCAGGAATGTGTGTATGAGGCAGGTGAGGCTGGGGTTAGCCGATCCCAAGAGCTGTCTGATCTTACGCCAGAAGGCTCCCGGCTCCTTTTTGTACAGGTTGGCCTGTCTCACAAGGGTTCCCCATATGTGGCTCTAATGAGTTAGCATTAGGTCTAAGGTTCCCCTTCTGAGTGTTTGTAGGGACAACACTGGTGGCTGGACAGTTTTGTATTGGCTTTGACAGGCTCGCTGGTACTCATTCATTTTACCTCTGATTTCTTGGGTCGGTTTATATTGGTGGTGGATCTTTCACAGGTGGCCTCAGTTGCAAGCTGGATGTGGTTGTGGATGGTGTTTACTGCTTGGTCTATTGTTTGGGTGGGTAGGTTGTCAAACTCGATTATGGGGTCGTCAGTGAGGAAGGTGTCATAGTCCCAGGCTCGCATGGTTTCCAGTCTGGCCTGGGAGGTGTCACAAACTGGAAGGGGGTAGCTTAGAGTGTGGTAACCACAGGGATGTGATCAGACACCACGTTCTTGCCTGGGGTCACTCTGCAGTGGAACAGGTCACAGTCTCTGTTGGTCAGTAATATGTCAGCGGTGCCACTCACATTGCCAGCAAAGAATGTCTTGAAGTGGGGGCCTTCGATGGAGAGGTCTCTGATTTGCATTAAACTGAAGAGCTGTCTGCCCTTTAGGTCTGCTCTGGTAGGAGCGTTGAATAAGGCCTGGTGGTGGTGGGCATTCAGGTCTCCTGCAATTATAGTTGGGAGTGTCCTGTCGAGCAGCCTGTTGAGTGGGATAGAGGGGAGGTAAGCGAGTCTTGGGGGTAGGTATGCGGTGCAGACGATTAGGGGGGGGCCGTGTGAGGTGGTGAATTCTGTTTGCAAGGAAGTGGTCATCTTCTATGATGATGGGGCGGTAGGAAAGCCTTCTCTTTATTAGGATTGCCACCCGCTGTGCATCCCCCTGTTGACATACATAGTAGAATATCCCCAAAGAGAGATGTGCTGGTCCTAGTCTAACCGCTGATTCATTGAGTAATATAATATCTGGGTTAAGTCTGGCTACCTCCAGGGTGAGGAGGTATCTGTTGTTGAAGTAGAGTCTGATATTCACTTGAAGAATGGTGATCCCCATTGTTGGTTGCGAGTCGTATGTGTTTGTTCGGCTCGCGTGTCAGTGTTGTTAACTTCGGGTTGGCTTCTGATGTGTGTGTAGGTGGAGGATAGGTCTTTTGGACCAGGGATCATGTTCCTGGTTCCGGCAGGGGGGATGGATGAGGTTTTCCACACGTTGCTGTACAATTGAGGGTTTTTTGTTGTCGCTACTGTTCTCGATGTCCACGTTTGTAGTGCTAGAGTCACTCACAGATGGAGTATTAGGGGGGTTGCTTGCCCCTATCCTGTCCTCAGGGGATGAGCTTCGGCTGTTAGAGTTGGCCCTGAGCCTCTTAGGACAGTGGTGTGTGGAAGCTGCTGGGTGTGGAACTGTGGTGTGTGAAGCGCTGATTACGTCTAGGGTTTCTTATTGCAAGGGTGCTTGTGAGGGCTTTGAGTATAATCCTGTCTGAGACTACTGTAGGAAGGGTGGACCTGGGTGTTTGCTAGTTTGTCGGGGTGGAGGGGCCGGGGTGATTCTGGGAGTTTGGTATCTCTTGAGCGTTGGATGAGGCTTGGGGGTGGAGAGTACTTGGGTTGGGGTTGTTGGGTTGTGCTTGGTCCTGGCCGGCGGCTGTTGTGTTGTTAGGAGACAAGTAGGCTAACGAGTCCATGGACATGTGGACAGGGGACAGGCCATTGTGCCTCTTGTTGGTTGGGGTTACCCCAGGCGTTTACTGGTGGAGGAGGGGCAGGAATGGTGATTGCTGCTTGTTGACGGGCTGTTGTCACCGTTTCTTGTGCTTTCTTGATTGCATCCTTTTTATGGGGACACAAATGAGAGATTGCAATGTGTGCACCATTGCATAGTGCACACTTGGGTGTGCACTATGGCTTGTGCATGGCTTGTGCATTCCCTGTAGTTGTGTTCCCTTGCACACCTGCTGCACTTGGGGATTTCAATGTTGCATGCACTGGAATAGTGGTCATACTGGAAGTATTTGAAGCATTGTTTGAGCTTGTGAAACCTCTGTAGGGTGATTTGGTCAGAACCAGACGTGATGCCAAATGCAGAAAAGCCAAGGTTGCAGACTTGTGCTGCTTGCTCCGGTGAAGCCAGAGTTAGCTTCAGTACTTGGTTGTCGTGGGACTGAGTTGTGAACCAGTGGGCATGAATTATTTTATTATCCCTGTTTTTTTCTCCAGATTTCTGCAGATATCTCGTCAACTGAGTGATCCATGATGATGTCATGGATCCTATGTACAAAGATAGTGCGTTTGGCTTGGAATTCGGCCGAGGGGTAGACTGTGATCCACCTTCTCCAATAGTTTGTTCAGACTGTCAGTCGAAAGGAGTTCTGGAAGGTCTGCATTGTGTACCAACAAGATGGCTCCATTCGTTATTTTGAACACATTTTTTGTAGGTAATCTGGGTGATCTCATGAACTTGACTTTGGCCGCCATGACCTTGTGGAGCCAGGAAGCCTAGTCTAATCTATACTAAGGTGGATGTTTGTGTTGTGTCTTGGTAGACTAAGTGGCTGATTGGTGTTAGTTCGGCCGAGGCTGCTAACGTCTGGTTGTTAGGCAACAAGAGCTACTTGAACAGTTGGTAATTGAACCTATCGATAGCCTAAGCCTGCTACAAGGCTGTTAGTTGCCCGATCAAACCTTTGCGAGAATTTCAAGAACCAAGTTTTGGCTACCGCTCGGGAATGATCGTTTGGAATGGCGAAATACAAGAGGTAGAAACATTTTAGAAAGACAGCCTTATTCACATCTTAATTCTATGATTAGTAGGTTGTGCATTGTGTACTTTGTGAGTGTGTGTGTGGAGTGTTGTTGTACAGGCAGGGAGAGAATGAGGAGGAGGAGGGGGGGGGGGAAGGATGAGGATGGGTTTATTTGGACATCATTTTGCTGTAAGGTCAGGTTCAGTCTCGTGTCCTGTATACAGCGCTGCTGTATAGTGTAGAATACTTATCTCTGAAAGTATTACATGTAATACAGACCCAGAGGAATCTTCAACGACGTTCCTTACTCTCATAATTTTATAATTTCATCACGAAATTTATAAACCGTTTTGTCTTTAAAGGCAATGAGAAATCCTTTGATTGTAAAATATTTGTTTTGTCTTACATCCTGTTGATAATATGATGGTTAGAGCACTAGTTCTTGGTCTGGTCCGGGACAGGCAGCCATCTCTGGGGCGCCCAGCATCTTGCCACAGGGTATCCCAGCCATCTCTGGGGCACCAGCATCTTGCCACAGGGTATCCCAGGCATCTATGGGACACCCAGCATCTTGCCACAGGGTATCCCAGCCATCTCTGGGGCACCAGCATCTTGCCACAGGATATCCCAGCCATCTATGGGACACCCAGCATCTTGCCACAGGGTATCCCAGTCATCTATGGGACACCCAGCATCTTGCCACAGGGTATCCCAGCCATCTCTGGGGCACCAGCATCTTGCCACAGGGTATCCCAGCCATCTATGGGACACCCAGCATCTTGCCACAGGGTATCCCAGCCATCTCTGGGGCACCAGCATCTTGCCACAGGGTATCCCAGCCATCTATGGGACACCCAGTATCTTGCCACAGGGTATCCCAGCCATCTCTGGGGCACCAGCATCTTGCCACAGGGTATCCCAGCCATCTATGGGACACCCAGCATCTTGCCACAGGGTATCCCAATTATAGATGTAATTTGGAAAGCTTTAACGTGACAATTCCAACCAGGCATAACTTCTTCTATTAGTTTTTTAGAAGGATTCTCTCTCCCCTTCCTTAACCAGCACTGACATAACAGATGAAAAAAAAGAGTAATTGAAACTGTTTTGATAGATATTACACTGAAGATTTGTGTTGACAGTTGCAATAATTGATATATGAATATTATCAAGTTTTCTGTTAAACAGACACCAAGCTTTTTCAGGTCAGCAATAGTGGCTTTCTCCCAGTTTAAATGTTTTAAGGTTGGTTACTGTTCTCACTGTCAGCAGCAACAGTTTGATAGTGAGGTATAATGAAGGTGAAGAATTTGAGAAAATAATCAAAATGAGACTTTCCTCTCCAGTCATTTAAAGGAAAGTCAACGTAATATTAAACTGAGCATAAACAGTTTTGACCAGCACATGCAAAAGTTTTGTTAAATTTTAAAAGCCTAAGTCTTCTTGTATCGTATTAAGTTTTTCTTAATTTATTAAGATAATTCATTTATTTTTTATCTACGTGGTTTATATACTTTAAACAAGACAGGTCTCAGGCCAGAGTCCTAAGGACCATTGACAACGTTTACCACTCTAATTTGTCTTACTCTGTTTCTGTTGAAAAAGTCATATCATATACCACTAGCAAGTTAATACCTCCAAACAACAGGCCTCAGAAAATGAGGGCAAATAAAAGTGTTTATATTGTTTAAAGTTATATGTTACTGTATTTCAAATAATGCATGTATTGACTTTAATAGTTGTAGTACTTTATTATATAAAATAAAGTACAGTACTACTTACAGTATCAAAGCAGGCGTACATATGGTAGTTTCTTTACTAAAGAAATTGTTCATTTAAGTGTGTAGAAGGACACTTACTGTATTAAACTACTTGAACAGTACGTTACTTACTGTAATAAAGTAAGTGCCCAAAAGGCTAGCAACTGTATTAGAGCAAGTTTACAATAGGATACTGATAATATGAAAGTACATATACGGTAAGCTGCTTAATGCATAATTGTAAGTTACAGTCGGCAACTTACTGTATTTAGTTGTACATTAAAAACTTACAATAAAACAGGTGTATATATGCTCCAGCTTGATCTTGAGGATAATAAGGTTAAGACAGACTAAAGTCAGACAAAAATTCCCAAATGTCTAAAATCCCTAAAATGTTACAATAACTAAGATCTCGTAACAAATAAAGACCCAAAACTAATAATAGTGATCCAATAAACAGTAGTAAAGAAAGTCATATTGATAATAAAGTGTAGAAAATGCTAATATATCAATTACATACCAAAACTTATTCATAAAATCAGGAGACAAATGCTTATCTATACCTTCCACTACAGATTGGAAGGCTGCTTATCTATACCTTCCACTACAGACTGGAAGGCTGCTTATCTATACCTTCCACTACACATAAGGGGTATAACTAGCCGATCTCTCACAGTGTTCAAGAGGGAACTTGATAAGCTCTGATCAACCAGGTTGTGATTCATACGACAGTCTGCTAGCAGCCGCGTCCAACAGCCTGGTTAACCTGTCCAGCAACGAGGAGGCCTGGTCGAGGACCGGGCCGCGGGGACGGTAAGGCCCTAAACGGCCTCAAGGTAACCTCAAGGAAGGTACCACCAGCACAATAAAATACATTCATACCTCCAACATGCCAAAACTCATACAAACAACGAATACCAAAACTCATTCTCACTATCATCAAAACAAAAACTCATTAATACCACCAGCATACAAAAACTCATTAATACCACCAGCATACTAAAATGCAAACACTGGAACATCAAGGCCGTTGGGTACTGTCAACTGGGTGCCAAGTCACATGGGAATAACTGGAAATGACATTGCAGACGATGCTGCAAAACTTGCAACTAAGAGAAGAAATGTAGACATTTACATACCACAGAGTCTATCACAGATTAAGAAAGTAATTAGCAATAGAGCAATGCAGAAGATGTAGTGACCAGTACACAGCAGTTGCTACATCAAGATCTGCGGGTTGGCACAAGAATTTAACCAAATACGAACCACATATTTTGATGAAAGGAGTACATCTGGAGTACATCATGTACATTTTACTGTACATCTACACATGTACATCTGTAGATTGCTATACATCTACACATGTACATTTAATACTTGATGAGATGTAATCATCTCATTGAAAGATGTACATCATAATCATTGAATTGTAATGTACTTCTACATTGGTCTCGTGAGGCAGGTCTCAACAACCAGCTCCTCGTAGATGTGTCCTTGTATATTATTGGTCTCGTGAGGCTGGTCTCAACAACCAGCTCCTCGTAGATGTGTCCTTGTATATTATTGGTCTCGTGAGGCTGGTCTCAACAACCAGCTCCTCGTAGATGTGTCCTTGTATATTATTGGTCTCGTGAGGCTGGTCTCAACAACCAGCTCCTCGTAGATGTGTCCTTGTATATTATTGGTCTCGTGAGGCTGGTCTCAACAACCAGCTCCTCGTAGATGTGTCCTTGTATATTATTGGTCTCGTGAGGCTGGTCTCAACAACCAGCTCCTCGTAGATGTGTCCTTGTATATTATTGGTCTCGTGAGGCTGGTCTCAACAACCAGCTCCTCGTAGATGTGTCCTTGTATATTATTGGTCTCGTGAGGCAGGTCTCAACAACCAGCTCCTCGTAGATGTGTCCTTGTATATTATTGGTCTCGTGAGGCTGGTCTCAACAATCTACCATATTTTAACATTAAAATTGTTAAGGGACGCAGCGAGCTCTCGGAGGTACTTCTTGTTCTCCTTACTGTCCCGGATCCAAATCTCAAGCAAGCGACCGGTGACGCCCCTCCGGTGAAGTCCTCGCAGGAGTCTCTCTCCACCCACACCTGTAAATGAGAGGGAACATTGAAGCCCACACCTGGTAACTCTCCCCACCAATACCTGCAGATGAAAGTGAAAACTGAAGCCCACACCTGGCTACACCTCACACCCGTCTCTTAAAGAGGAGGAGGGTAGTAGTGCAGAGGAGGAGGAGGGTAGTGGTGCAGAGGAGGAGGAGGGTAGTAGTGCAGAGGAGGAGGAGGGTAGTGGTGCAGAGAAGGAGGAGGGTAGTGGTGCAGAGGAGGAGGAGGGTAGTGGTGCAGAGGAGGAGGAGGGTAGTGGTGCAGAGGAGGAGGAGGGAAGTGGTGCAGAGGAGGAGGAGGGTAGTGGTGCAGAGGAGGAGGAGGGTAGTGGTGCAGAGGAGGAGGAGGGTAGTGGTGCAGAGGAGGAGGATGGTAGTGGTGCAGAGGAGGAGGGTAGTGGTGCAAAGGAGGAGGAGGGTAGTGGTGCAGAGGAGGAGGAGGGTAGTGGTGCAGAGGAGGAGGAGGGTAGTAGTGCAGAGGAGGAGGAGGGTAGTGGTGCAGAGGAGGAGGAGGGTAGTGGTGCAGAGGAGGAGGGTAGTGGTGCAGAGGAGGAGGGTAATGGTGCAGAGGAGGAGGAGGGTAGTGGTGCAGAGGAGGAGGAGGGTAGTGGTGCAGAGGAGGAGGGTAGTGGTGCAGAGGAGGAGGGTAGTGGTGCAGAGGAGGAGGAGGGTAGTGGTGCAGAGGAGGAGGAGGGTAGTGGTGCAGAGGAGGAGGGTAGTGGTGCAGAGGAGAAGGGTAGTGGTGCAGAGGAGGAGGGTAGTGGTGCAGAGGAGGAGGAGGGTAGTGGTGCAGAGGAGGAGGAGGGTAGTGGTGCAGAGGAGGAGGAGGGTAGTGGTGCAGAGGAGGAGGGTAGTGGTGCAGAGGAGGAGGGTAGTAGTGCAGAGGAGGAGGAGGGTAGTGGTGCAGAGGAGGAGGAGGGTAGTGGTGCAGAGGAGGAGGAGGGTAGTGGTGCAGAGGAGGAAGGTAGTGGTGCAGAGGAGGAGGGTAGTGGTGCAGAGGAGGGGGAGGGTAGTGGTGCAGAGGAGGGGGAGGGTAGTGGTGCAGAGGAGGAGGGGGAGGGTAGTAGTGCAGAGGAGGAGGGTAGTGGTGCAGAGGAGGAGGGTAGTGGTGCAAAGGAGGAGGGTAGTGGTGCAGAGGAGGGGGAGGGTAGTGGTGCAGAGGAGGGGGAGGATAGTGGTGCAGAGGAGGAGGGGGAGGGTAGTGGTGCAGAGGAGGAGGGTAGTGGTGCAGAGGAGGAGGGTAGTGGTGCAGAGGAGCAGGAGGAGGGTAGTGGTTCAGAGGAGGGGGATGGTAGTGGTGCAGAGGAGGAGGAGGAGGGTAGTGGCTCAGAGGAGGAGGAGGGTAGTGGTGCAGAGGAGGAGGAGGGTAGTGGTGCAGAGGAAAAGGAGGGTAGTGGTGCAGAGGAGGAGGAGGGTAGTGGTGCAGAGGAGGAGGAGGGTAGTGGTGCAGAGGAAGAGGAGGAGGAGGAGGAGGAGGGTAGTATCACTACCACTCTCCACCACTGCCACACACCACTCTCCACCACTGCCACACACCACTCTCCACCACTGCCACACACCACTCTCCACCACTGTCACACACCACTCTCCACCACTGCCACACACCACTCTCCACCACTGTCACACACCACTCTCCACCACTGCCATACACCACTCTCCACCACTGTCACACACACCACTCTCCACCACTGCCACACACCACTCTCCACCACTGTCACACACCACTCTCCACCACTGCCACACACCACTCTCCACCACTGCCACACACCACTCTCCACCACTGCCACACACCACTCTCCACCACTGCCACACACCACTCTCCACCACTGCCACACACCACTCTCCACCACTGTCACACACCACTCTCCACCACTGCCACACACCACTCTCCACCACTGTCACACACCACTCTCCACCACTGTCACACACCACTCTCCACCACTGCCACACACCACTCTCCACCACTGCCACACACCACTCTCCATCACTGCCACACACCACTCTCCACCACTGCCACACACCACTCTCCACCACTGCCACACACCACTCTCCACCACTGCCACACACCACTCTCCACCTCTGCCACACACCACTCTCCACAACTGCCACACACCACTCTCCACCACTGCCACACACCACTCTCCACCACTGCCACACACCACTCTCCACCACTGTCACACACCACTCTCCACCACTGCCACACACCACTCTCCACCACTGCCACACACCACTCTCCACCACTGTCACACACCACTCTCCACCACTGCCACTGCCACTCACCACTCTCCACCACAGCCACTCACCACTCTCCACCACTGCCACACACCACTCTCCACCACTGTCACTCACCACTCTCCACCACTGCCACACACCACTCTCCACCACTGCCACACACCACTCTCCACCACTGCCACACACCACTCTCCACCACTGTCACTCACCACTCTCCACCACTGCCACTCACCACTCTCCACCACTGCCACACACCACTCTCCACCACTGCCACACACCACTCTCCACCACTGCCACACACCACTCTCTACCACTGTCACACACCACTCTCCACCACTGTCACTCACCACTCTCCACCACTGCCACACACCACTCTCCACCACTGCCACACACCACTCTCCACCACTGTCATACACCACTCTCCACCACTGCCACTCACCACTCTCCACCACTGCCACTCACCACTCTCCACCACAGCCACTCACCACTCTCCACCACTGCCACTCACCACTCTCCACCACTGCCACTCACCACTCTCCACCACAGCCACTCACCACTCTCCACCACTGCCACTCACCACTCTCCACCACAGCCACTCACCACTCTCCACCACTGCCACTCACCACTCTCCACCACTGCCACACACCACTCTCCACCACAGCCACTCACCACTCTCCACCACTGCCACTCACCACTCTCCACCACTGCCACTCACCACTCTCCACCACTGCCACACACCACTCTCCACCACTGCCACTCACCACTCTCCACCACTGCCACACATCACTCTCCACCACTGTCACACACCACTCTCCACCACTGTCACTCACCACTCTCCACCACTGCCACACACCACTCTCCACCACAGCCACTCACCACTCTCCACCACAGCCACTCACCACTCTCCACCACTGCCACTCCCCACTCTCCACCACTGCCACTCACCACTCTCCACCACAGCCACTCACCACTCTCCACCACTGCCACTCACCACTCTCCACCACTGCCACTCACCACTCTCCACCACTGCCACACACCACTCTCCACCACTGTCACACACCACTCTCCACCACTGCCACTCACCACTCTCCACCACTGCCACTCACCACTCTCCACCACTGCCACTCACCACTCTCCACCACTGCCACTCACCACTCTCCACCACTGCCACACACCACTCTCCACCACTGTCACACACCACTCTCCACCACTGCCACTCACCACTCTCCACCACTGCCACTCACCACTCTCCACCACTGCCACACACCACTCTCCACCACTTTCACACACCACTCTCCACCACTGCCACTCACCACTCTCCACCACTGCCACTCACCACTCTCCACCACTGCCACTCACCACTCTCCACCACTGCCACTCACCACTCTCCACCACTGCCACACACCACTCTCCACCACTGTCACACACCACTCTCCACCACTGCCACTCACCACTCTCCACCACTGCCACTCACCACTCTCCACCACTGCCACACACCACTCTCCACCACTGCCACTCACCACTCTCCACCACTGCCACTCACCACTCTCCACCACTGTCATACACCACTCTCCACCACTGCCACTCACCACTCTCCACCACTGCCACTCACCACTCTCCACCACTGCCACACACCACTCTCCACCACTGTCACACACCACACTCCACCACTGCCACTCACCACTCTCCACCACTGCCACTCACCACTCTCCACCACTGCCACTCACCACTCTCCACCACTGCCACACACCACTCTCCACCACTGCCACACACCACTCTCCACCACTGTCACACACCACTCTCCACCACTGCCACACACCACTCTCCACCACTGCCACACACCACTCTCCACCACTGTCACACACCACTCTCCACCACTGCCACTGCCACTCACCACTCTCCACCACAGCCACTCACCACTCTCCACCACTGCCACACACCACTCTCCACCACTGTCACTCACCACTCTCCACCACTGCCACACACCACTCTCCACCACTGCCACACACCACTCTCCACCACTGCCACACACCACTCTCCACCACTGTCACTCACCACTCTCCACCACTGCCACACACCAATCTCCACCACTGCCACACACCACTCTCCACCACTGCCACACACCACTCTCCACCACTGCCACACACCACTCTCTACCACTGTCACACACCACTCTCCACCACTGTCACTCACCACTCTCCACCACTGCCACACACCACTCTCCACCACTGCCACACACCACTCTCCACCACTGCCATACACCACTCTCCACCACTGCCACTCACCACTCTCCACCACTGCCACTCACCACTCTCCACCACAGCCACTCACCACTCTCCACCACTGCCACTCACCACTCTCCACCACTGCCACTCACCACTCTCCACCACAGCCACTCACCACTCTCCACCACTGCCACTCACCACTCTCCACCACAGCCTCTCACCACTCTCCACCACTGCCACTCACCACTCTCCACCACTGCCACTCACCACTCTCCACCACAGCCACTCACCACTCTCCACCACTGCCACTCACCACTCTCCACCACTGCCACTCACCACTCTCCACCACTGCCACACACCACTCTCCACCACTGCCACTCACCACTCTCCACCACTGCCACACACCACTCTCCACCACTGTCACACACCACTCTCCACCACTGTCACTCACCACTCTCCACCACTGCCACACACCACTCTCCACCACAGCCACTCACCACTCTCCACCACAGCCACTCACCACTCTCCACCACTGCCACTCACCACTCTCCACCACTGCCACTCACCACTCTCCACCACAGCCACTCACCACTCTCCACCACTGCCACTCACCACTCTCCACCACTGCCACTCACCACTCTCCACCACTGCCACACACCACTCTCCACCACTGTCACACACCACTCTCCACCACTGCCACTCACCACTCTCCACCACTGCCACTCACCACTCTCCACCACTGCCACTCACCACTCTCCACCACTGCCACTCACCACTCTCCACCACTGCCACACACCACTCTCCACCACTGTCACACACCACTCTCCACCACTGCCACTCACCACTCTCCACCACTGCCACTCACCACTCTCCACCACTGCCACACACCACTCTCCACCACTTTCACACACCACTCTTCACCACTGCTACTCACCACTCTCCACCACTGCCACTCACCACTCTCCACCACTGCCACTCACCACTCTCCACCACTGCCACTCACCACTCTCCACCACTGCCACACACCACTCTCCACCACTGTCACACACCACTCTCCACCACTGCCTCTCATCACTCTCCACCACTGCCACTCACCACTCTCCACCACTGCCACACACCACTCTCCACCACTGCCACTCACCACTCTCCACCACTGCCACTCACCACTCTCCACCACTGTCATACACCACTCTCCACCACTGCCACTCACCACTCTCCACCACTGCCACTCACCACTCTCCACCACTGCCACACACCACTCTCCACCACTGTCACACACCACTCTCCACCACTGCCACTCACCACTCTCCACCACTGCCACTCACCACTCTCCACCACTGCCACTCACCACTCTCCACCACTGCCACACACCACTCTCCACCACTGCCACTCACCACTCTCCACCACTGTCACACACCACTCTCCACCACTGCCACACACCACTCTCCACCACTGCCACACACCACTCTCCACCACTGTCACACACCACTCTCCACCACTGCCACACACCACTCTCCACCACTGCCCTACACCACTCTCCACCACTGTTACACACCACTCTCCACCACTGCCACACACCACTCTCCACCACTGCCACACACCACTCTCCACCACTGCCACACACCACTCTCCACCAATGCCACACACCACTCTCCACCACTGCCACACACCACTCTCCACCACTGCCCTACCCCACTCTCCACCACTGTCACACACCACTCTCCACCACTGCCACACACCACTCTCCACCACTGCCACATACCACTCTCCACCACTGCCACACACCACTCTCCACCACTGCCACACACCACTCTCCACCACTGCCACACACCACTCTCCACCACTACCACACACCACTCTCCACCACTGCCACACACCACTCTCCATCACTGCCACTCACCACTCTCCACCACTGCCCTACACCACTCTCCACCACTGTCACACACCACTCTCCACCACTGCCACACACCACTCTCCACCACTGCCACACACCACTCTCCACCACTGTCACACACCACTCTCCACCACTGCCACACACCACTCTCCACCACTGCCACACACCACTCTCCACCACTGCCACACACCACTCTCCACCACTGCCACACACCACTCTCCACCACTGCCCTACACCACTCTCCACCACTGCCACACACCACTCTCCACCACTGTCACACACCACTCTCCACCACTGTCACACACCACTCTCCACCACTGCCACACACCACTCTCCACCACTGCCACACACCACTCTCCACCACTGTCACACACCACTCTCCACCACTGTCACACACCACTCTCCACCACTGCCACACACCACTCTCTACCACTGTCACACACCACTCTCCACCATTGCCACACACCACTCTCCACCACTGTCACACACCACTCTCCACCACTGTCACACACCACTCTCCACCACTGCCACACACCACTCTCCACCACTGCCACACACCACTCTCCACCACTGCCACACACCACTCTCCACCACTGTCACACACCACTCTCCACCACTGCCACACACCACTCTCCACCACTGCCCTACTCCACTCTCCACCACTGCCACACACCACTCTCCATCACTGTCACACACCACTCTCCACCACTGCCACACACCACTCTCCACCACTGCCACACACCACTCTCCACCACTGCCCTACACCACTCTCCACCACTGTCACACACCACTCTCCACCACTGTCACACACCACTCTCCACCACTGTCACACACCACTCTTCACCACTGCCACACACCACTCTCCACCACTGCCACACACCACTCTCCACCACTGCCACATACCACTCTCCACCACTGCCACACACCACTCTCCACCACTGCCACACACCACTCTCCACCACTGCCACACACCACTCTCCACCACTGCCACACACCACTCTCCACCACTGCCACACACCACTCTCCACCACTGCCACTCACCACCACTGCCCTACACCACTCTCCAGCACTGTCACACACCACTCTCCACCACTGCCACACACCACTCTCCACCACTGCCACACACCACTCTCCACCACTGTCACACACCAGTCTCCACCACTGCCACACACCACTCTCCACCACTGCCACACACCACTCTCCACCACTGCCACACACCACTCTCCATCACTGCCACACACCACTCTCCACCACTGTCACACACCACTCTCCACCACTGTCACACACCACTCTCCACCACTGCCATACACCACTCTCCACCACTGCCACACACCACTCTCCACCACTGCCCTACACCACTCAACCACTGCCACACACCACTGTCCACCACTGCCACACACCACTCTCCACCACTGCCCTACACCACTCTCCACCACTGCCACACACCACTCTTCACCACTGTCACACACCACTCTCCACCACTGCCACACACCACTCTCCACCACTGCCACACAACACTCTCCACCACTGTCACACACCACTCTCCACCACTGTCACACACCACTCTCCACCACTGCCACACACCACTCTCTACCACTGTCACACACCACTCTCCACCATTGCCACACACCACTCTCCACCACTGTCACACACCACTGTCACACACCACTGTCACACACCACTGTCACACACCACTCTCCACCACTGCCACACACCACTCTCCACCACTGCCACACACCACTCTCCACCACTGCCACACACCACTCTCCACCACTGTCACACACCACTCTCCACCACTGCCCTACACCACTCTCCACCACTGCCACACACCACTCTCCACCACTGTCACACACCACTCTCCACCACTGCCACACACCACTCTCCACCACTGCCACACACCACTCTCCACCACTGCCCTACACCACTCTCCACCACTGCCACGCACCACTCTCCACCACTGTCACACACCACTCTCCACCACTGTCACACACCACTCTTCACCACTGCCACACACCACTCTCCACCACTGCCACACACCACTCTCCACCACTGCCCTACACCACTCTCCACCACTGTCACACACCACTCTCCACCACTGCCACACACCACTCTCCACCACTGCCACACACCACTCTCCACCACTGCCACACACCACTCTCCACCACTGCCCTACACCACTCTCCACCACTGTCACACACCACTCTCCACCACTGCCACACACCACTCTCCACCACTGCCACACACCACTCTCCACCACTGTCACACACCACTCTTCCCCACTGCCACACACCACTTTCCACCACTGTCACACACCACTGCCCTACACCACTCTCCACCACTGTCTCACACCACTCTCCACCACTGCCCTACACCACTCTCCACCACTGTCACACACCACTCTCCACCACTGCCACACACCACTCTCCACCACTGTCACACACCACTCTCCACCACTGCCACACACCACTCTCCACCACTGCCACACACCACTCTCCACCACTGCCCTACACCACTCTCCACCACTGGCACACACCACTCTCCACCACTGCCACACACCACTCTCCACCACTGCCACACACCACTCTCCACCACTGTCGCACACCACTCTTCACCACTGCCACACACCACTTTCCACCACTGTCACACACCACTCTCCACCACTGCCCTACACCACTCTCCACCACTGTCTCACACCACCCTCCACCACTGCCACACACCACTCTCCACCACTGCCCTACTCCAGTAGTAGGGAGTAAGACGCACAGGGGATTTTTTTTTCTCGGGAAAATTCCTCCATATGGCATGGGGTTTTCAGGTAAAAAAATCCTCCATATTCCCCAGGGTTTTTCAGGTAAATTTGGGCAGTCAGTGATTTGGAATGAAGGAATTCTTATGAGGAAAATAATTTCTGAGATTTTAGAAGTTTGTTAAAGTTCTTATGATAAAAATTAGTTCATACGAATTTGTTAGGAGTTCTTATGGGAGAAATTCAAATTTTTTCAGAGATCATACCAAGAATAAACAGATATTTAGGCTGTAAACATTTAAGTAGGATTCTTTCTTAGAAACTAGTATATAACTATATAACTGAATCATTACCCTGCCATGCCCCAACCCCCTGCATCTCCTGCTCCTACCTCACACCCCCTCTCCTCCCTACCTCCTTCGTCACCTGTGTTTACTTTACACCGCACTGCCAGCCAGACGCCGCATACAGGTCACCTCCATAATCTTATCTTCTCCATAATATCTGGACCGTCCCTCTCCTTCATATTGTTCATTCATAATTCCGTACATCGTAATGTTGGCTCCTTTTCATTAAACTAGTCAGTTTTACGCAAATAAACAAAGTCAGTAAGCAAGTTCTAGCTCATGTTCCCAGCCTTAGTCCCCTGTCGTATATTGAATACTAACTGTCCAATCCCCTAAAAATTTTAACAGTCGTTTTTCAAACGTAGTTCAATACAGTAATTTAGTTACCGAGCTCCAGCTCTTGTCCTCCACCTTAGTTCCCTCGCACATCTTCGTTATTAACCCATTATTTTTCATGAAATTTTAACCCGCCATACTTCTAACTGAGTAAGTAAAGATAACACATTTACCAAACTCTAGCTCTTGTCCTCCGCCTTAGCTCTCTCTCGTATCATCGTTAATACCTAATCAAATTCCCTGAAATTTTAACCCTCTGTATTTCAGACACAGTAAATAAGATCAAGTCCGTTACCGAGCACCAGCTCTCATCCCCCACCTTACTTCCCTCACGTGTCTTCGGTAATATCCTATCAAATTTCCCTGAAATTTATACCCTCTGTATTTCAGACATAGTAAATAGGATCCAAACAATTATCTAACTCTAGCTCTTGTCCCCCACCTTAGTCCATTTGTACAAGATCGTTAGTAACAGACCAATTTCACCGAAATTTAAAGCAGACATACTTCAAACGTAGTAAATCAAATCAAAACAGTTAACGAGCTCCAGCTCTCATCCCCACTTTAGTTCTCTCTCGTATCTTTGTAAATAACCCATCAATTTTCCTAAAATTTTTACTGTAATTGTTTCAGACATAGTAAATAAAAAGCCAGTTCAGTTACCGAGTTTCAACTCTTGTTCCCCGCTTATCTCATTTGTACAAGTTCTTTATTATCCAACTAAATCACCTGAGATTTAAGATCACCTTATTTCTAACGTAGTAAAATTACTCAGGGCATTAGCCAAGCTCCATTTCCTCGGCCTTAGATCATCAGACATAAATATATTCGATCAAGTCCATCTCCAGCCTAACTCTTTACCAGAGTAATCGTCTAACCCCAACCTGTGTAATTATCTTTCACCCCCTCCCACCTTCCTCCATCTCATCTCATCTTACCCTTTCCCACCCTTACCTTCTCATCCCCAACTTATCCAAACCTTCAATAATCGTACTGTATTTGCATATTTTCTCTATATTCACGGTGTTCTTCGTATTCTCATCCGTGTTCACTCCATGTTCTTCAAATGTTCACAGTCCCATTCAGTTCATATTTTCACAAGTATCTCCATTTTTTCTGTGATCTTTCTCTTAGTCTCATTTTGTTCTCTACAAATTCTAGTCATATTTTCTATGTTTTCATGTTCATCACATGTTCTCTTTACAACGTTTATACTCAGTATTCATGTTCACTGTATTCATTAACTTTTCTTTCATGTTTTCTATGTTCTTTACCATGTTCCCCATATGTTCTCTGCATTCATTCCCTTACATGTTATTTAACGCTCCTTAACTAAAATCTTTCGCCAGTCAACTAAACATAGTCACTTTCGTCATTTCTCAACTAAACTTATTATCCAATCAAGTAAAATAGGCAGGATTAGCCTCGTTCAACACCGTTCTTAACTAAAATAACTTTCTCTTAGCTAAAAATTGTCAAAGGAA
The DNA here is from genome assembly GCF_040958095.1 of Procambarus clarkii. Classification (NCBI taxonomy): domain Eukaryota; kingdom Metazoa; phylum Arthropoda; class Malacostraca; order Decapoda; family Cambaridae; genus Procambarus; species Procambarus clarkii. The sequence continues at coordinate 16,557 of NW_027189817.1, read as the reverse complement.
ACTTTCTAACACTGTTTATAACTAACTTTATCCATCGTCAATCAACTAAAAAATAATCACTTTCATCATTTCTTAACTAAACTTATTCCATAGTCAACAGAAAATAACCGTGTTCATCATGTTTCATGGTCATTTCTTATCTAAAATTATCCGCCAATCAACAGAAAAAGCCATGTTCATCGTGTTTTTGTCAACTAAAAATAGTTACTTTCATCATGTTTCCCTGTCATTTTCTTAACTGAAATATCACTTCTCTCAACTGAAAATAGTCAAGTGTAGCCTCTTTCCAACACTGTTCTTAACTAAAGTAACCTTTCACTTCGCTAAAAAATAGTCAAGGATACTTCTTTCAGCACTTTCGTAACTAAAATTATATGTCGTCAAGTAAGAAAAAATAGCCAAAGATATTTATCATCGCTGTTCTTATCTGACATTTATACTTTGTGGAGCACTAAAATAATCACTGTCATCATATTTTTCATGTCTTTCCTCAACTAAAAATAGTCAAATGTAGCTTTTTCAGCACTTTCGTAAAAAAATTATATGTCGTTATGTAAGAAATAGTCAAAGTTATTCTTCGAGACATCAAAATTACTCTTCATACATCAAAGACACAATCAAAATACTACTCATGTCCACAAAAGTTATTCTCAGAGCTACCCAAAAGCTATTCTCAGAGTCATCAAAGGTATTCTCAGAGTCATCAAAGTTATTCCAAGAGACGTTAAAAATTAATCTTAGTCATCAAACTTGTTCTCAAAGTCATCACAGTTAATCTTAGAGTCATCAAAGGTAATCTCTAACTCACTTTCGTTCATCAAAGTTAATCTCGGAGTTAACAAAGGTAATCTCTAACTCACTCTCGTTCATCAAAGTTGTTTTCAAAGACATCAAAGTTATTCTCAGATTTATCCAAAGATATTCTCATGTCCACAAAAGTTATTCTGAGCTATCAAAAGTTATTCTCAGACATCTTCATCCTTAAAAAGTTATTCTCAGAGACATCATAGTCATTCTCTAAGTCATCAAAGTTGATCTCTAAGACATCAAAGTCATTCTCGGAGTCAACAAAAAGTTATTCTCAGTCATGAAATGTTATTCTCTAAGTAACCTTCCGTTCATCAAAGTTATTCTCTAGGCCATCATTGTTGTTCTCTAAGACATAAAACGTTATTCTCTATGTCATCAAAAGTTATTCTCTGGGCTAACAAAATACTGCTCATGTTCTCAAAAGACATTCTCAAAGTCATCAAAGTTATTCTAAGAGCTATCAAAAGTTATTTTCAGAGTCACCTTCGTTCATCAGAGAAACATTCCTAAACATCTTTGTTCATCAAAGTTATTCTCTAAGACATCAAAAGTTATTCTCTAAGATATCAAAGTCATTCTCAGTGTCATCAAAGGTAATCTCTATCTCACCTTCGTTCGTCAATGTTGATCTCTAAGTCACCTTGGTTCATCAAAGAAACTCTCCTTCTTCCATTAGGTTATACTTTAAGACAACATTGTTGTTCTCTAAGACATCTTCAGGCATAAAATTTCTCTCCAAATACAACTAGTTCAGCTTTTCATATCAAACTTGCAATTCTGTTAAAATATATTTTCTTAGACACTTTACCTTTAAAACCGTTCTCTGTACAACACTGCTTAAACCTACATAACCAATCCTCCCCACCCAATGTTACTTAGTTAACATACCCATCCTAACTTGCATAACCTAACCTAACCTAACATAACTAACCTAACCTAACTTACCTAAAATAACCTAACCTTACTTACCTATCCTTACTTACCTAACCTATCCTAACATAACTTGCATAACCTAACATAACTTGCACAACCTAACCTAACTTACCTAACCTAACCTAACTTACCTAACCTAACCTAACTTATCTTACATTACTTTACCTAACTTACCTAACCTAACTTACCTAACCAAACTTACCTAACTTAACCTATCCTAACTTACCTAACCTATCTTACTTAACCTCCCCTAACCTATCTTAACCTAACTTAACTTGCATAACCTAACTTAATTAACCTAACCTAACTTGCATAACCTAACTTAATTTGAATAAACTAACTTAACATAGCCTAACTTAAAGTAAATTACCAACTTAATCTTACAAACCCAAACTGATGTATTCTAACTTACCTAGTACAACCCGACATAACGTAACTTATATAATTATTCATGTTTGTCTTTTGTGTTTCGTCAATCAACGTCTCTTTCATTTGTTCGTTTCAAAAGTTAACTTCTCAAATGGCCATTTATGCATTTCAAATGTTATTTATTAAAGATTGGGTATTTAGGCATTTCAAAGGATTTTTTTTTATATGGGAATTTACTCGTTTCAAGAGTTAATTTCTCAAGTGGACATTTTTGCATTTCAAGTGTTATTTGTTTAAGATTGGGTGTTTAACTCTAGCTCTAGCTTTCTCTCACAACTCTCCACCACTGCCCCTCACCACTCTCCACCACTGCCACACACCACTCTCCACATCTGCCACACACCACTTTCCACATCTGTCACACTCCACTCTCCAACACTGCCACACACCACTCTCCACCACTGCCACTCTCCACTCTCCACCACTGTCACACACCACTCTCACCCACACTCACACACCACTCTCCACCACACTCACACACCACTCTCCACCACTGTCACACACCACTCTCCACCACTGTCACACACCACTCTCCACCACTGTCACACACCACTCTCCACCACTGTCACACACCACTCTCCACCACTGTCACACACCACTCTCCACCACTGTCACACACCACTCTCCACCACTGTCACACACCACTCTCCACCACTGTCACACACCACTCTCCACCACTGTCACACACCACTCTCCACCACTGTCACACACCACTCTCCACCACTGTCACACACCACTCTCCACCACTGCCACACACCACTCTCCACCACTGCCACACACCACTCTCCACCACTGCCACACACCACTCTCCACCACTGTCACACACCACTCTCCAGTACTGTCACATACCACTCTCCACCACTGTCACACACCACTGTCACACACCACTCTCCACCACTGTCACACACCACTCTCCACCACAGCCACACACCACTTTCCACCACTTTCATACACCACTCTCCACCACTTTCTCTCACCACTCTCCACCACTGCCCCTCACCACTCTCCAACACTGCCACACACCACTCTCCACCACTGTCACACACCACTCTCCACCACTGCCACACACCACTCTCCACCACTGCCACTCTCCACTCTCCACCACTGTCAAACACCACTCTCCACCACTGTCACACACCACTCTCCACCACTGCCACACACCACTCTCCACCACTGTCATACACCAATCTCCACCACTGCCACTCTCCACTCTCCACCACTGTCAAACACCACTCTCCACCACTGTCACACACCACTCTCCACCACTGTCACACACCACTCTCAACCACTGTCACACACCACTCTCCACCACTGTCGCACACCACTCTCCACCACTGCCACACACCACTCTCCACCACTTTCATACACCACTCTCCACCACTGCCCCTCACCACTCTCCACCTCTGCCCCTCACCACTCTCCACCACTGCCCCTCACCACTCTCCACCACTGCCACACACCACTCTCCACCAGTGTCGCACTCCACTCTCCAACACTGCCACACACCACTCTCCAACACTGCCACACACCACTCTCCACCACTGTCACACACCACTCTCCACCACTGCCACTCTCCACCACTGTCACACACCACTCTCCTCCACTGTCACACACCACTCTCCACCACTTTCATACACCACTCTCCACCACTGCCCCTCACCACTCTCCACCTCTGCCCCTCACCACTCTCCACCACTGCCCCTCACCACTCTCCACCACTGCCACACACCACTCTCCACCACTGTCACACACCACTCTCCTCCACTGTCACACACCATTCTCCACCACTGCCACACACTACTCTCCACCATTGTCACACACCACTCTCCACCACTGTCACACACCACTCTCCACCACTGTCACACACCACTCTCCTCCACTGTCACACACCACTCTCCACCACTGCCACACACTACTCTCCACCATTGTCACACACCACTCTCCACCACTGTCACACACCACTCTCCTCCACTGTCACACACCACTCTCCACCACTGCCACACACTACTCTCCACCACTGCCACACACCACTCTCCACCACTGCCCCTCACCACTCTCCACCACTGCCACACAGCACTCTCCACCACTGCCACACTCCACTCTCCACCACTGCCACACTCCACTCTCCACCACTGTCACACACCAGTCTCCTCCACTGTCACACACCACTCTCCACCACTGTCACACACCACTCTCCACCACTGCCACACACCACTCTCTACCACTGCCACACACCACTCTCCACCACTGCCCCTCACCACTCTCCACCACTGCCATACAGCACTCTCCACCACTGCCACACTCCATTCTCCACCACTGCCACACTCCACTCTCCAACACTGCCATACACCACTCTCCACCACTGTCACACACCACTCTCCACCACTGCCACACACCACTCTCTACCACTGTCACACACCAGTCTCCACCATTGCCACACACCACTCTCCACCACTGTCACACACCACTCTCCACCACTGCCACACACCACTCTCCACCACTGTCACACACCACTCTCCACCACTGCCACACACCACTCTCCACCACTGTCATACACCACTCTCCACCACTGTCACACACCACTGTCACACACCACTGTCCACCACTGTCACACACCACTCTCCACCACTGTCTCACACACCACTCTCCACCACTGCCACACACCACTCTCCACCACTGTCATACACCACTCTCCACCACTTTCACACACCACTCTCCACCACTATCATACACCACTCTCCACCACTGTCACACACACCACTCTCCACCACTGTCACACACCACTCTCCACCACTGTCATACACCACTCTCCACCACTGTCACACACACCACTCTCCACCACTGTCACACACCACTCTCCACCACTGGTTGATACCTGGTTGATGGGGTTCTGGGAGTTCTTCTACTCCCCAAGCCCGGCCCGAGGCCAGGCTCGACTTGTGAGAGTTTGGTCCACCAGGCTGTTGCTTGGAGCGGCCCGCAGGCCCACATACCCACCACAGCCCGGTTGGTCCGGCACTCCTTGGAGGAATAAATCTAGTTTCCTCTTGAAAATGTCCACGGTTGTTCCGGCAATATTTCTTATGCTTGCTGGGAGGACGTTGAACAACCGCGGACCTCTGATGTTTATACAGTGTTCTCTGATTGTGCCTATGGCACCTCTGCTCTTCATTGGTTCTATTCTACATTTTCTTCCATGTCGTTCACTCCAGTACGTTGTTATTTTACTGTGTAGATTTGGTACTTGGCCCTCCAGTATCTTCCAGGTGTATATTATTTGATATCTCTCTCGTCTTCTTTCTAGTGAGTACATTTGGAGGGCTTTGAGACGATCCCAATAATTTAGGTGCTTTATTGCGTCTATGCGTGCCGTATATGTTCTCTGTATTCCCTCTATTTCAGCAATCTCTCCTGCTTTGAAGGGGGAAGTGAGTACTGAGCAGTACTCAAGACGGGACAACACAAGTGCCTTGAAGAGTACAACCATTGTGATGGGATCCCTGGATTTGAAAGTTCTCGTAATCCATCCTATCATTTTTCTGGCTGTCGCAATATTTGCTTGGTTATGCTCCTTAAACGTTAGGTCGTCCGACATTATTATTCCCAAATCCTTTACATGCTGTTTTCCTACTATGGGTACATTTGATTGTGTTTTGTACTCTGTATTATGTTTAAGGTCCTCATTTTTACCGTACCTGAGTACCTGGAATTTATCACTGTTAAACATCATGTTATTTTCTGATGCCCAGTCGAAAACTTTATTAATATCAGCTTGAAGTTTTTCAATGTCCTCAGCCGAGGTAATTTTCATACTGATTTTTGTGTCATCTGCAAAGGATGATACGAAGCTGTGACTTGTATTTTTGTCTATATCTGATATGAGAATAAGGAAAAGCAGTGGTGCAAGGACTGTACCCTGAGGTACAGAGCTTTTCACTGCACTTGGACTAGATTTTATATGGTTGACAGTTACTCGCTGAGTCCTGTTTGACAGAAAACTGAGTATCCAGCGTCCTACTTTACCGGTTATTCCCATTGACTTCATTTTGTGTGCTATCACGCCATGGTCACATTTATCGAAGGCCTTTGCGAAGTCCGTGTATATCACATCAACATTCTGTTTCTCTTCTAATGCCTCAGTGACTTTGTCGTAGTGCTCAAGTAGCTGTGAGAGGCACGATCTTCCCGCTCGAAATCCATGTTGGCCTGGGTTGTGAAGGTCATTGGTCTCCATGAAATTGGTGACCTGACTCCTAATCACTCTCTCAAATACTTTTATGATGTGCGATGTTAGTGTAACTGGTCTATAATTTTTTGCCAATGCTTTGCTCCCTCCCTTGTGTAGAGGGGCTATGTCTGCTACTTTAAGTGCATCTGGTATCTCCCCCGTGTCCAAGCTCTTCCTCCACACTATACTGAGTGCCTGTGCTACCGGCACTTTGCATTTCTTTATAAATATTGAATTCCATGAGTCTGGACCTGGGGCCGAGTGCATGGGCATGTTTTCAATTTCTTTTTCAAAATTTAGTGCGCTCGTGTTTATATCAGTTATATTTACCGGGGTTTGAATATCCCGCATAAAGAAAATGTCTGGATCTTCCACCTTCATGTTGTTTATTGGAGTGCTAAACATGTCCTCATACTGCTTTTTTAGGATTTCACTAATTTCTTTGTCATCCTCCGTGTATGAACCTTCACTTGTACGAATAGGTCCAATACTGGCAGTGGTTTTTGCTTTTGATTTCGCATATGAGAAGAAATATTTTGGATTTTTCTTTATTTCCTGAATTGCTTTCTGTTCTAACTGCCTTTCTTCAGTTTCATATGAGTGTTTCAATTTCCGCTCGATTTCTTCAATCTCCCTATTTAAATTATTCCTTCTTTGACGGGAAATTCGTGTCTGCATAAGCAGTTCCGTTATTTTTTTCCTGCGTTTATAGTGTCGTCTGCGTTCTCTTTCTACGTTAGATCTCTTTCTGGCTTTCTTCAAAGGAACATGTTTCAGACAGACTTGATACGCTTCTGAAGTAAGTTTTTCTATTCCTTCTGTAGGACTTGTATTATTTAGAACAGTTCCCCATGGAATGTTTGTAAGTTCCCTGTTTATTATCTCCCAGTCTATCCTTTTATTATTAAAATTGAATTTACTGAATAGCCCCTCTCGCTTTATCAACGTTTTAGGTCTATTCTGAGTATTGATGGTCGTTTGCACTTCAATGAGTTTGTGATCTGAGTATGTGGTATCTGATATCGTAATGTCTCTGATAATGTCTTCATTGTTCGTAAAGACCAGATCTAGAATATTTTCATTTCTCGTTGGCTCCGATATCTGCTGATTGAGTGAAAATTTGTCACAGAATCTAAGTAGTTCTCTAATCTGTGGTTGGTTAGGTCCTGATAGATTTCCTGGTATAATATTATTGTTTGCTATTTTCCACCTGAGACTAGGCAAGTTGAAGTCACCTAGGAAAATAATATCAGGTATCGGGTTCTCCAAATTATCAAGGCTATTCTCTATTTTGCTTATCTGTTCTGTGAATTCCTCAGCCGTTGCATCTGGCGGTTTGTATATTAGTATAATCACTAAATTTATTTTCTCTATTTTTAATCCCAGTACCTCTACCACCTCATTTGTAACGTTTAGGAGCTCCGAGCATACAAGGTCTTCCCTAATATACAGACCCACTCCTCCATGTGACCTAATTTTCCTATCACACCTGTATAGGTTATATCCTGGAATCCAGATCTCACTGTCCAACAATTCCCCTGCATGGGTTTCTGTGAAAGCTCCAAATACTGCATTTGACTCCGTGAGGAGGCCATTTATGAACTGTACTTTGTTGTTTGTTCTTGTTTTCAGTCCTTGTATGTTGGCAAAGATGAATGAGGTTACTCTATTAGTGATAGTTTGAATGGGAGACTTTTTCGGCACGTCCATTAATCGTGGACATAATGAGTTTGTTCTGACCAGTACTGATTTTTGTAGGGCAGTTTTCTGTCGTAGTTGTAGTTCCCTTTCGGTGGGTAATTGTATCTGTAATTCTGGAATGCCAGTGGATCTGTCATCCAGTCCCATACACTCTCCATGCTGCTCCTTTTGAATTCTCTGCCGGTCTGGTATAAAAAATTTATAGAGTTTCCTCCAAATTCATTATCCTGCTTGCCACTCTTTATGTAGCGTTCCGTGCCTTTCACGTGAAAGTGTGGGCAGCTAAGGTCATAGCATTTTCTGTCCTCCAGTGAGGTTTGGCACATGTCAGGATGGAAAAACCTACATATTGATCCAAATCGACACTCACCTTTCCTAAGCATATTTAAACATTTTTTGGGATGTTGGTAACTGCATTCTAATCCTTTCTTATTACCAGCATATCTATGTCTGCATATGCCCTTTGCATAAAATTTGCATAAGTCTGTCCTTCTGTTCTGAATTGCTCTATCGAGAACCGTCGTGGTGTCTGTACCTATCGAGCTGTCAGGTACACTTTCTAGTTTACTGTCATCTACATCCAGGCCTACTGAGTCAGAGTTTGCAACTTCCTGAGTTTCAGCCTCAGTTTCATCCCTGACTATAGCCTCCGCCCCTTGTATATTAGAATTGTTGTTCCTTTCCCACTCCTTCTGGATGGCTGGTAGGCTTCCAATGAATGATGTTTTCCGTTCATGCGTCATGTTATCTAGAAGGTTTTTTAGGATATTCCAAGCTGGCAGGTCATTTTTACACACCCAGAGCAAGTGGCCATCTCTCAGTGCCGTAGTGTTACTCACTCCTGTACAAGCCGAATGGAATCTAGTCTTACACATATAACATTCAATTCCCGTTACCTTCGTCTTTAAGAAGTTGTTACAGTGGCCACAAATTTGTTTATTTACTCCCATATTGCCTTGTTTTGTTGTATATATCTATATATTTATAATATTATATGTATATTGTATATTTGTAACAATATATATGTATATATATTTATATGTTTAATATTATAATATTATATGTATATCGTATATTTGTAATATTATGTATGTTATTTTGTTCAAACTTATGGCAGACCACTGCCACACACCACTCTCTACCACTGTCACACACACCACTCTCCACCACTGTCACACACCACTCTCCACCACTGCCACACACCACTCTCCACCACTGCCACACACCACTCTCCACCAGTGTCGCACTCCACTCTCCAACACTGCCACACACCACTCTCCACCACTGTCACACACCACTCTCCACCACTGCCACTCTCCACCACTGTCACACACCACTCTCCCACCACTGTCACACACCACTCTCCTCCACTGTCACACACCATTCTCCACCACTGCCACACACTACTCTCCACCATTGTCACACACCACTCTCCACCACTGTCACACACCACTCTCCACCACTGCCACACTCCACTCTCCACCACTGTCACACCACCAGTCTCCTCCACTGTCACACACCACTCTCCACCACTGTCACACACCACTCTCCACCACTGCCACACACCACTCTCTACCACTGCCACACACCACTCTCCACCACTGCCCCTCACCACTCTCCACCACTGCCACACAGCACTCTCCACCACTGCCACACTCCACTCTCCACCACTGCCACACTCCACTCTCCAACACTGCCATACACCACTCTCCACCACTGTCACACACCACTCTCCACCACTGCCACACACCACTCTCTACCACTGTCACACACCACTCTCCACATTGCCACACACCACTCTCCACCACTGTCACACACCACTCTCCACCACTGCCACACACCACTCTCCACCACTGTCACACATCACTCTCCACCACTGCCACACACCACTCTCCACCACTGTCATACACCACTCTCCACCACTGTCACACACCACTGTCACACACCACTGTCCACCACTGTCACACACCACTCTCCACCACTGTCTCACACACCACACTCTCCACCACTGCCACACACCCACTCTCCACCACTGTCATAACACTACTCTCCACACTGTCACACACCACTCTCCACCACTGTCACACACCACTCTCCACCACTGCCACCACTCCACTCTCCACCACTGTCACACACCAGTCTCCTCCACTGTCAACAACAACACTCTCCACCACTGTCACACACCACTCTCCACCCACTGCCACACACCACTCTCTACCACTGCCACACACCACTCTCCACCACTGCCCCTCACCACTCTCCACCACTGCCACACAGCACTCTCCACCACTGCCACACTCCACTCTCCACCACTGCCACACTCCACTCTCCAACACTGCCATACACCACTCTCCACCACTGTCACACACCACTCTCCACCACTGCCACACACCACTCTCTACCACTGTCACACACCACTCTCCACCATTGCCACACACCACTCTCCACCACTGTCACACACCACTCTCCACCACTGCCACACACCACTCTCCACCACTGTCACACATCACTCTCCACCACTGCCACACACCACTCTCCACCACTGTCATACACCACTCTCCACCACTGTCACACACCACTGTCACACACCACTGTCCACCACTGTCACACACCACTCTCCACCACTGTCTCACACACCACTCTCCACCACTGCCACACACCACTCTCCACCACTGTCATACACTACTCTCCACCACTGTCACACACCACTCTCCACCACTATCATACACCACTCTCCACCACTGTCACACACACCACTCTCCACCACTGTCACACACCACTCTCCACCACTGTCATACACCACTCTCCACCACTGTCACACACACCACTCTCCACCACTGTCACACACCACTCTCCACCACTGTCACACACCACTCTCTACCACTGTCACACACACCACTCTCCACCACTGTCACACACCACTCTCCACCACTGCCACACACCACTCTCCACCACTGTCATACACCACTCTCCACCACTGTCACACACACCACTCTCCACGACTGTCACACACCACTCTCCACCACTGTCACACACCACTCTTCACCACTGCCACACACCACTCTCCACCACTGCCACACACCACTCTCCACCACTGCCACACACCACTCTCCACCACTGCCACACACCACTCTCCACCACTGCCCTACACCACTCTCCACCACTGCCACACGCCACTCTTCAACACTGTCACACACCACTCTCCACCACTGCCACACACCACTCTCCACCACTGCCACACACCACTCTCCACCACTGCCACACAACACTCTCCACCACTGTCACACACCACTCTCCACGACTGTCACACACCACTCTCCACCACTGTCACACACCACTCTCCACCACTGCCACACACCACTCTCCAACACTGTCACACACCACTCTCCACCACTGCCACACACCACTCTCCACCACTGCCACACACCACTCTCCACCACTGCCACACAACACTCTCCACCACTGTCACACACCACTCTCCACCACTGTCATACACCACTCTCCACCACTGTCACACACCACTCTCCACCACTGTCATTCACCACTCTCCACCACTGTCACACACACCACTCTCCACCACTGTTACACACCTCTCTCCACCACTGTCATACACCACTCTCCACCACTGCCACACACCACTCTCCACCACTGTCATACACCACTCTCCACCACTGTCACACACCACTGTCCACCACTGTCACACACCACTCTCCACCACTGTCACACACCAGTCTCCTCCACTGTCACACACCACTCTCCACCACTGTCACACACCACTCTCCACCACTGCCACACACCACTCTCTACCACTGCCACACACCACTCTCCACCACTGCCCCTCACCACTCTCCACCACTGCCACACAGCACTCTCCACCATTGCCACACTCCACTCTCCACCACTGCCACACTCCACTCTCCAACACTGCCATACACCACTCTCCACCACTGTCACACACCACTCTCCACCACTGTCACACACCACTCTCCACCATTGCCACACACCACTCTCCACCACTGTCACACACCACTCTCCACCACTGCCACACACCACTCTCCACCACTGTCACACACCACTCTCCACCACTGCCACACACCACTCTCCACCACTGTCATACACCACTCTCCACCACTGTCACACACCACTGTCACACACCACTGTCCACCACTGTCACACACCACTCTCCACCACTGTCTCACACACCACTCTCCACCACTGCCACACACCACTCTCCACCACTGTCATACACCGCTCTCCACCACTGTCACACACCACTCTCCACCACTATCATACACCACTCTCCGCCACTGTCACACACACCACTCTCCACCACTGTCACACACCACTCTCCACCACTGTCATACACCACTCTCCACCACTGTCACACACACCACTCTCCACCACTGTCACACACCACTCTCCACCACTGCCACACACCACTCTCTACCACTGTCACACACACCACTCTCCACCACTGTCACACACCACTCTCCACCACTGCCACACACCACTCTCCACCACTGCCACACACCACTCTCCACCACTGTCACACACCACTCTCCACCACTGCCCCACACCACTCTCCTCCACTGCCACACACCACTCTCCACCACTGTCACACACCACTCTCCACCACTGCCACACACCACTCTCCTCCACTGCCACACACCACTCTCCACCACTGTCATACACCACTCTCCACCACTGTCTCACACACCACTCTCCACCACTGCCACACACCACTCTCCACCACTGTCATACACCGCTCTCCACCACTGTCACACACCACTCTCCACCACTGTCATACACCACTCTCCACCACTGTCATACACCACTCTCCACCACTGCCACACACCACTCTCCTCCACTGCCACACACCACTCTCCACCACTGCCACACAACTCTCCAACACTGTCACACACCACTCTCCACCACTGCCACACACCACTCTCCACCACTGCACACACCACTCTCCACCACTGCACACACCACTCTCCACCACTGCCACACACCACTCTCTACCACTGTCACACACCACTCTCCACCCCACATCCTCCACCACTGTCACACACCACTCTCCACCACTGTCCACACCACTCTCCACCACTGTCACACACCACTCTCCACCACTGTCACACACACCACTCTCCACCACTGTCCACACACTCTCTCCACCACTGTCATACACCACTCTCCACCACTGTCACACACCACTCTCCACCACTGTCACACCACTCTCCACCACTGTCACACACACCACTCTCCACCACTGTCACACACCACTCTCCACCACTGTCACACACCACTCTCCACCACTGTCACACACCACTCTCCACCACTGTCCACACACCACTCTCCACCACTGTCACACACCACTCTCCACCACTGTCCACACACCACTCTCCACCACTGTCACACACCACTCTCCACCACTGCACACACCACTCTCCACCACTGCCACACACCACTCTCCACCATGTCACACACCACTCTCCACCACTGCCACACCACTCTCCACCACTGCCACACACCACTCTCCACCACTGTCACACACCACTCTCCACCACTGCCACACACCACTCTCCACCACTGCCACACACCACTCTCCACCACTGTCACACACACCACTCTCCACCACTGCCACACACCACTCTCCACCACTGCCACACACCACTGCTTCCATATTTTTCTTCCTCCTTCCGTAATCTTCCTACTCCTACCTTAAACTTCCTTCTCGTTCCTGCCTTCCTTATTTTTCCTAATCCTTCTATGTTCTTCAACCATCAATATCCACTAACAACAACCAACAGCCACACCAACAACTTCTCCTCCTCGGTCTTCTCCTCGTTCTTCCTTGACCTTCTCCTTCCTCCTTGACCTTCTCCTTCCTCCTTGACCTTCTCCTTCCTCCTTGACCTTCTCCTCTTTCTTCCTTGACCTTCTTCCTCCGCAACCTTCTCCTACCTCCTCTTTCTCCTCCTTACTCCTCCTCCTTCCTCCTCGACCTCCTCCTCTAACTACAACAACTAACCACCATTACTTTCAGTGCTCAACTGCAGGCCATTCTGGCGTGTTTGGAGGAAGTACGTCATGACGACAAAGATGTTTTTGTATTTGTTGATAGCCGAGGAACACTGGATTCCTTAAACAGTCAAAACCCAGTCTTCATGTCCATAGTTTAGGATTGTAAGAAAAGGATAACTGAGATACAGCTAAAAGGTCACAATGTGAATTCATGTGGATTCCATCTCATGTTGGAATAGTGCTCAACGAGAACATAAGAACATAAGAACAAAGGTAACTGCAGAAGGCCTATTGGCCCATACGAGGCAGCTCCTATTCTATACCACCCAATCCCACTCATATACATGTCCAACCTGCGCTTGAAACAATCGAGGGACACCACCTCCACCACGTTACGCGGCAATTGGTTCCACAAATCAACAACCCTGTTACTGAACCAGTATTTACCCAAGTCTTTCCTAAATCTAAACTTATTCAATTTATACCCATTGTTTCGGTTCTGTCTTGTGTTGATATTATTAATACCCTATTAATATCCCCCCTGTCACGTCCATTCATCCACCTGCAAACCTCTATCATGTCACCAACAACTCTTCGCCTTTCCAGTGAATGCAGCTGAAGCCCTGTTAATCTTTCTTCACATGAAAGACCTCCAACTTGGGGAACCAACTCAGTCATCCCACGCTGGACACGTTCAAGTGAATCTACATCCACTGTACAATACGGCGACCAAAACTGAACTGCACAATCCAAACGGGGCCCAACCAGAGCAAGATCAGCTCAAGAACCACACCAGGTGTCCCGTCACCAACGCTCCGACTAACAAATCCCAGCGTCCCATTCGCCCCACCACGAACATTCATGCATTGATCCTTCCGTTCCAAATTCCTACCAATCACAACTCCCAGATCCCTCTCGCAATCCGACCTCGCAATCTCAACACCATCCAGCTCGTATCCTGCAACTCCATCATCACTACCCAGCCCCAGAACCCCACATTCATCAGCACCAAACTGCACCTTCCAATCATTCGACCACCTCAAAACCCTATCCAGACCAACCCGAAGTGATAGTGAGTCCTCCTCCGAATCAACCTCCCTACCGACCTTCGCATCATCGGCAAATCCGCAAACGTTGCTACTCAAACCTGAATCTAAATCACTCACACATACTATAAACAACAGAGGTGGCGGATGACTTGGCCAAACGTGCCACATTAAAACCCACAAGTTGACATCGAATGTGAATTCACAATGAGACAAATAAGAAGCAAAATCAGAAATATTCAGCCACAGGCAGAAGTGGAGAGGAGAGATATAATGTATGAGAGAAGCCAAACCATGCAACACTACATGTATGTGAGTCTAAACACCATTTCACTTACGGTAAAAGGAGAAATGCTTGGAGTGACTCTGTGTACATGCGGCTCAGGCTTGGGTACAAATATTACTGGAATATGGATAGATGTTCATGATAATGACACGAGGTGTAAACTATGTGGTATGTTAAGGTCTCACACCCTTGCCCATTATGTTCTTGATTGTCCGTTGATTAATGTATATAGAAACACTGAGATAAGGACTGTTCCTGAACAAATAGCCTGGATGTGTCACAACGGAAAGGTTAATATATTCTTGAGAGATATAAGAATTTTGCACCAAGACTATCTGCATGTTGCATTATCTGCATGTTTCTTGCAAATTGTCTATACAGTATACCTCGGTCATAATAGTATTTGTGTGTACGTCTGATACCATACTACTTGTGTAAAGGAGGAAATGTATATGTTTATCTCTCAGAATGTTCGGTAATATGTTTATTGTTTGTGATGTGTGTCTATATATGTATGAAACGTTGTACTGAACGGGTGAGAATAGCTTGAGCTACCTCATCCCTTTGTGTGTATTTTACCTCAATAAACTTATTTCAATTTCAATTTCAACTACTATCAATAACCATAACCATCAATAACCATCAACCTAAACAATCATCAACCACCTCAATCATCAACAACCACAACAATCAACCACCACTACTATCAACAACAACCATAAACCACCACCAACCACACAATCAACCACCCCTACCTCCAACAACAATCAAACACCACTACTGCCAAATAAATCAACCAACACTACAACAAAATATAACAATCAACCACCAATATCACGAACTTCAACAACTACCAGTACAGTCAACCACAAACGACCACAACCACCATCTACCACTGCCCTCAACCACTACTATCAACAACCACTACCATTAACCACAACTATCAACCACCAACAACCATACACCACCCAACACCTCAACATCAACTACCACTACCACTATCAACCACCACTACCACCAAACACCACAATAAACCAGCACCCACGCGAACTATAACCAACAATCGCTACTACATAAAGTACAACAATCAACCACTACTA